>NC_084742.1:14795203-14877703 GCF_033978785.1 Entelurus aequoreus | reverse complement strand
ATTATCAGTGAAAAAACAACTAGTAGAGTGCAGATACAAACCAATAATAAAGTTTGGTTTACATTTATAGCTCCCTGAACATGAGAACATTTTTCAAGACTTTTTTTTTTCCCAAGGACAAAATGTTTTTATTATTAATGGAAAAATAACTACCGTAGTAGAGTGCAAGTAAAAAACAAAAACATATATAAGACAACCCCTTTTTTTTAAACCAAAAAAAAAATTCAAAGCCATTAAAGTGGTCTGCATGTATAAATAAATCTCTTGACAAATATATAATAAACAAACATTGACAACTTCTTTCCTTTGCAACTATCATAATTAAAAGATTTCCTCGCGCAGATGCACACACGCACTCACCTTTAAAAAAAACTAACTTTGATTGGCTGAATTGTGTCACATGGGAGGAGTTAAAATACATGCGATGGTCTTATTTCCTGCGTGCGTTACTGCAATGACCAGAAAGGCTGCACATCTTAAAATAAAATTACTGTTAATCTTCCAAAAATTGCACAAGTTAAATTACAAGTGTTATGGAAATAATTTTAACATGTAGAGCAGTGGTCCCCAACCACCGGGCCGCGGCCCGGTACCGGTCCGTGGATCGATTGGTACCGGGCCGCACAAGAAATTAAAAAAATAAATTAAAAAAATATATATCCATCCATCCATCTTCAACCGCTTATCCGGAATCGGGTCGCGGGGACAGCAGCTCCAGCAAAGACCCCCAGACTTCCCTCTCCAGAGCAACATTTGCGACTTCCTCCTGGGGAATCCCGAAGCGTTCCCAGGCCAGAGAGGAGATGTAATCCCCCCATCTGGTCCTTGGTCTGCCGCGGGGCCTCCTCCCAGTGGGACGTGCAACGAGGACCTCCCTAGGGAGACGCTCGTGAGGCATCCGCACGAGATGCCCGAACCACCTAAGCTGGCTCCTTTCCAAGCGAAGGAGCAGCGGCTCTACTCCGAGTCTCTCTCGGGTGACTGCACTTCTCACCCTATCTCTAAGGGAGATGCCAGCCACCCTTCTGAGGAAACTCATTTCGGCCGCTTGTATCCGCGATCTTATTCTTTCGGTCATTACCCACACTTCATGACCATAGGTGAGAGTAGGAATGTAGATAGCTCGGTAGACCGAGAGCTTTGCCTTCTGGCTCAGCTCCCGTTTCGTCACAACAGTGCGGCAGAGAGACTGCAATACTGCCCCAGCTGCTCCGATTCTCCGGCTGATTTCCTTCTCCATCTTTCCCTCACTCGTGAACAAGACCCCGAGATACTTAAACTCCTCCACCTGGGACAGAGTCCTGTCCCCTACCCGGACTGTACAAACCATCGGTTTCCTGCTGAGAACCATGGCCTCAGATTTGGAGATGCTGATCCTCATTCCAGCCACTGAACACTCGGCTGCGAACCGATCCAGTGAGAGCTGAAGGTCACGAACCGAAGGTGCCATCAGGACCACATCATCTGCAAACAGCAGTGACGCAACCCTTAGCCCCCCGAGACGTATACCCTCTCCGCCATGGCCACGACTCCGCCTAGAAATCCTGTCCATGAAAATCACAAACAGGATAGGTGACAGAGCGCAGCCCTGGCGGAGACCAACCCCCACTGGAAACGGATCCGACTTACATCCAAGCACCCGGACACAACTCTCGCTTTGGTTGTACAGAGATTGGATGGCCCTCAACAGGGTTCCCCTCACTCCGTACTCCCTCAGCACCTCCCACAAGATCTCCCGAGGGACGCGGTCATACGCCTTCTCCAAATCCACAAAACACATGTAGACTGGATAGGCATACTCCCAGGCCCTCTCCAGGATTCCCGCAAGCGTAAAGAGTTGGTCAGTTGTTCCACGACCAGGACGGAATCCACATTGCTCCTCTTGAATCTGAGGTTCGACTATCGGCCGGACCCTCCTTTCCAGTACCTTGGCGTAAACTTTCCCAGGGAGGCTGAGTAGTGTGATACCCCTGTAATTAGCACACACCCTCTGGTCCCCCTTTTTGAAAAGGGGAACCACCACCCCAGTCTGCCACTCCCTCGGCACTGTCCCAGACTTCCACGCAATGTTGAAAAGGCGTATCAACCAAGACAGCCCATCAACACCCAGAGCCTTCAGCATTTCTGGACGGATCTCGTCAACCCCCGGAGCTTTGCCACTGTGGAGTTGTCTAACTACCTCAGTGACTTCACTCCGAGAGATCAACGTCGATCCCCCATCATCCTCAGGCCCTGCTCCTATCAGGGAGGGTGTGTCTGATGTATTTGGGTTCAGGAGTTCCTCAAAGTGCTCTTTCCAACGCCCCACGACTTCCTCACTTGAAGTCAGCAAAGTCCCATCCTTGCCGTACACAGCTTGGATGGTTCCCTGCTTCCCCCTCCTGAGGTGCCGTATGGTCTTCCAGAACAGCTTTGGTGCCGCCCGATAGTCCTTCTCCATGGATTCCCCGAACTGCTCCCACACCCTCTGCTTAGCCTCGTCCACAGCCACGGCCGCTGCCCTTCGGGCCCGCCGGTACCTTGCAACTGCCTCCGGAGTCCCCTGGGATAACATACCCCGGTAGGACTCCTTCTTCAGTCGGACGGCTTCCCTGACCACCACTGTCCACCAGGGTGTTCGAGGGTTACCGCCCCTTGAGGCACCTAAGACCTTCTGGCCACAGCTCGCATCTGCAGCTTTAGCAATAGAGGCTTTGAACATTGCCCATTCCTGTTCAATGTCCCCAACCTCCACAGGGATGGCAGAGAAGTCCCGCCGGAGGTGTGAGTTGAAGTCCTTCCGGACAGAGGACTCCTCCAAACGTTCCCAGTTCACCCGCACTACACGCTTGGGTTTGCCAGGTCTGTCCAGAGGTTTCCCCCGCCATCTAACCCAACTCACCACCAGATGGTGATCAGTTGACAGTTCAGCCCCTCTCTTCACCCGAGTGTCCAAAACATACGGCCTCAGATCAGCTGATACGATTACAAAATCGATCATTGATCTTTGGCCTAGGGTGCTCTGGTACCAGGTACACCTATGAGCATCCTTATGCTTGAACATGGTGTTTGTTATCGCAAGTCCGTGACTAGCACAGAAGTCCAATAACAATCCACCACTCAGGTTCAGATCAGGGAGACCGTTCCTCCCAATCACGCCAGTCCAAGTATCACTGTCATTGCCCACGTGCGCGTTGAAGTCCCCCAGCAAGACTATGGAATCCCCTGCCGGCGCCCCATACAGGACCCCATGCAAGGTATCCAAGAAGGCTGAATACTCTGAACTCCTGTTTGGTGCGTATGCACAAACAACAGTCAGAGTTTTCCCCCCTCCAACCCGAAGGCGAAGGGAGGCGACCCTCTTGTCCACTGGGGTGAACTCCAACGTACAGGCACTCAGCCGGGGACTCGTGAGTATCCCCACACCCGCCTGTGCCCTCACACCCTGAGCAACTCCAGAAGTGAACAAGGTCCATCCCTTGTCCAGGAGTGTGGTTTCAGAGCCCTTGCTATGCGTAGAGGTAAGCCCCACCAGATCCAACCGGTAGCGCTCCACCTCTCGCACCAGCTCAGGCTCCTTCCCCACCAGCGTAGAGACGTTCCACATCCCGAAAGTCAGCCTCTGCTGCCCCGAATTGGTCCGTCTGGAGCCTCCACTTTCACCGCCATCCACTTGGCAGCGCACCCGACCCCACTGGTTCCGACCGCGGGTGGTGGGCCCACGTGGCAGAGAAGATGGCGTGTCCACGTAGCTTCTTCGGGCTGTGCCCGGCCGGGCTCCGTGGCAAGCCCGGCCACCAGGCGCTCGCTGACGAGCCCTACCTCCGGGCCTAGCTCCGGAGGAGGGCCCCGGGCTTCCTCCGGGCCGGGTAACGCATCCTCTTTTAGTGTAGTTCATGGGGGGTATCGTAACCCTGATGGGGGGGGCATTCGGGTGCTACACCTTGCCCAAGGGTGACCCGGAACTATGTAAGGCAGGGGCGTTCAACTCCCTGAGGCTTAATACAAGCCCACATACCTATATATATATATACATATATATATCTAAAAAAAAATTTTTTAAAAATATTTGTGGTTCCTACATTATATATATCAATATAGATCAATACAGTCTGCAGAGATACAGCCCGTAAGCACACATGATTGTATTTTTTTATGACCAAAAATAAAAATAAAAAAAATAAATAAATAAAAAAACCCGGTCCGTGGGACACATTTTCAAGCGTTGACCGGTCTGCAGTTACAAAAAGGTTGGGGACCACTGATGTAGAGGACCCGTGCTGGGGGCTCCTAATTGAGCGAGCTGTAAATTTGTAGCCTATAGCAAAGTCTCCTTGCTGGTACGTACAAACACCAACTCACGTGACAAAAGTCTATCTCCAGGGTAGATGTGAGTTGCTCTCCTGGGGAGTTGCGTTAGGAACTCAGTGGAGAGTCATGTAAACTCTATCTCGTTTATTATGTGAGTGTATGTGTGTATGTACATAACACAACACAGACACACTTGCAATCATCCTCTTGGGAGATGTGCACTCAAGCCTGACATGATGCACACTGACTGGGGTCACTTTGAGAAGCAACCAGACAAAGCCCAAAACAACCGCTATTGTTGCTGCTGTTATTATTATTATTATTATCATTATCATTATTACTTAAACTTGCAATTACTTTTGTTTTGCCTCAGCGTGTTTCATGTTTTGTATGTGCATGTTTTAGGTCAACGTGACGGTGGACTACATCAGAGCGGCCAGCGGTCCAGGTGAAAGCACCCCAGCCTTCTCAGAACGCACCTGTGCTACCATCACCATAGGTGGCATGTAAGTAACCTTGTTCCTGTTAGATGCAACTTTGCATCCCTTATTCCTCAATATCGCAATATGATTTGAAGCTTTATTTCCCTGACTGCCATGCGGGAGAATGTTGTTTGCAATCCTTAAGTCGCAAAGTAACTTTTCGGGTTAATTTAACATTTGCACAGGGAGCAATTACTTCAAGTCCTCAAACACAGTTTTGCCAGATTATCTATTTGGAATTTAATGCCGCAATATAAACGATTCTATTAAGGATATCAAAGCGCTCAGAGGTTTCAATTTAATCAAAACCAGATAAAGGATCGGAATAGACTTCATTTTCAGAGGAAAAGAAAAATAGCAGCGGAAAGCAACGACACTTTAGAGTTTGCCTGTTAGCAGGAGAAATCCAACAAACTATATCAAGCAGTACAGATTATAAAACATGTTTCCTTTATTTCTTAATACTAACCAGCCTTGCTCAATTTGCTACTATAGAAAAAAGAATGACCTCTAATTCAGCCCTGTCAACACACCTCTGACTCATGAAAAATAGTTAACTTGTTAGCTAGAGATAAACGAGTTGATGTCAATCAGTACGTCAAACATCAATTTGTAACAAGGGTAACTGGCACTGTACAACAATTCGTGACAGGAGGATAAGTAAGTCCTTTCAACACACCTCTAACTCAGCTGATGAAGTAATCCAATTTAACATAGGGATTTCCGACTGTGTGTTTAATATGCAAGCATATGACAATTTTTAAACATTCAAAAAGATCAATAAAATTACGATCTAAACAAAATTTGTTGTATGCTCGCGTTAGCTGTAGGTACTCGCTGTTCCTCTTGCCTAAACGTCGCACTGAGGACAGGGAGATGATCAGGAGTACCGAAAACAAGCTCGCGAGTTAGCTAATCATCTAGCTAGCTTACCTGATGCTGCCTCCTTTCGCTCTCCGAGCCAAAACGTTCACGGCTCTCCACTTTGCTAATCAAATTTGGATGATTACTTTATTTCCCAACTAGTTGTAGTTCTAGAGCAGGGGTGTCAAACTCATTGTAGCTCAAGGGCCGCATGGAGGAACATTTATTCCCACGTGGGCCGGATGAGTAAAATCATGGCATAATATTTTAAAAATACAACTATGACAACTTCAGATTGTTTTCTTTGTTTTACTTCGGCCCAAAATACAAAAAGCACATTCTGAAAATGTACATATCATAAATAATCCTCTTGACAAAACACTTCAAGTTAGTTAAAAATTCTGAGGAAAAAATTTGTGCAGTTTGAAAAACACCATGAAGAACACAATTAACTTGGACTTAATCTCGGTGTATCTACAAAGCAATTAAACTTTAGGTCACAGCGCATCTAGAATCGAACAAAATACAGTATAAAGCAGAAATAAAAACTTTTATGTATTACCTACCTCATTTGTCTTTTCCACATATTATTCATGTGCTCACTGAACAAAACGTAGAAATTCAAAAGGGTTGAGTTACTCCCTGCCGCCGCCTTCTTCTTCTGCTGTGTATCGATTGAAAAATAAAAGCTGTGCAATGTGTAAACAATTTCAACAAACCAAAAATAAAAACTTAAACGACTGACAATATTGCAGTAAATCACACATTGTTCACTTTCTTTAAATTTGCACAGAAGACAATAATTTTCAGAACTATATCAATGTGCATTGTTTCATGCAGCATTTTAGGTGGCGTAACAAATTGTTTATTTTACTCCTGTTTGTTTAACGTTGGGTCGAGTGGGAGGAGTCGCAACCCCGCTTTACCGTGTACCAATTGCTTGGTATGCTTGCACTTGGTATACTATAAACTATTTGCTTGCCTAACAGAATTGCTATTGTGACATCCAGTGGACATATTTAGAACAGCAGTTTCTTTAATTTAAAAATGCAGCTCAATTTTACACTTAGCAAACTCATCTCGCAGGCCGTTATCAGGGCCGCATGTTTGACACCCCTGTTCTAGAGCATTTATTAGTAACCTGCGAGAAGGTATACTAATATATATGTAAACAGAGGTCACAACATTGGAAGTATATTACCTGAGGGAGCGTGGCTATAGGAGAGAGTTGTTAAATTGGAAATGTTTTCTGAGTTCTTTGCATGCATGTTATGGAATTTTACTTTACATTTTGAATGATAACAAAACAATTATGTGGTTCATTACATTAGACACGTGTCAAAAATACAGCCAAAAGAGTTTGGTACAGTAAATGAGAATACATCTAAAAAAATATAGTGTAGAAATGCACCCAAATAATTTTAAAAATGTTCTTTCAAGCTTTGTGTGACAACACTTTGTGCTGATAGAAAATGTTCACTTTTTTCCCTCAATTTTCCAATTTTTTTATCATATGGAGCTCACATCCCTGAATATGTAACGGTAGCCTGCATTGTGGAAAAAAGAAAAACAGGAGATCAAGTTCTGTCAACACATCTCTAAGTCTTGATGCATTAATTTAAACAGTTTGTTTCATAATTGAAACAAAAAAATATGTGGATATTAATCACTACTTAAAACAGCAAAAATTAAATTTCTAATGATAGCGGCAATACAGAACAATAAAAATAAAAGAGTAAGTCCAGTCAACACACCTCTACCTCACAGTGAAGTCAAAGTAACACATAATTCTGGTCTAGTGGTAGCCTGCATTCTGGGGAAAGAAGAATGACAGGAGATTAAGTCCTGTCAGCACACCTAACTCAGGTGCAATAGTGTGCTTGTTACATAGAGAAATAAAATAAACATTGTCATCAATCAGTGCATAATACAGTAGTTACATTATTATTTGCAGATAGAAAAACAAGTAACAGGAGGGGGAAATCCTGTCACCACACCTCTAACTCAGAGTCCATAGCTTGAATGGGTTCCTTGGCTCGAATAAACAGTAAAAATCAATAAAGAAAATCTTCATTTATTTTCCAATAATATTGGCAACTTTCAAAAAAGGAATGACAGGAGGGTATGTCCTGTCAACTCACATCTATTACCCCTGCAATTTTAACACTGTAATGGCCAAATCCCAACATATGCAGTGATGTCGCTCGCTACGCGTCCTGCGTCCCTGACGTATTCAAATCTGAAATGACGCAGTAAAGTCACTATTCGGAGACGCTCTTTATTTTGCCCATGAAAAACAATAAAACTACTCGCCAGTCACAGTGGATTTAATTTCAACAATTAAAGATGTGAACTTCACACTAAATAAAGTTTCCTCTGCCCGATGCTGTGCTCCATCGTGTTGATGGTGTTTTAACATTTAGGGGACGTGCTGTAATGAAATAAAACATACTTGGGATGGCGGTTGCCATTTTGATGTACGCAAACAGCGTCTGTGCATAGATGCTGCTTCCGATGAGATAGTAAGCAGGGAAAGGAGACCGCATAAATGCCACTGTGGAAAAAGATAAAAGCTATTGCTGGGTTTTCTACTTCCACTACTACTGATCAGACTAGCGATAGAACCTCAACATCGCCTCTATGCGCTTCTGTTTCCTATTGCACCTGTTGCAAAAGAAGTGCTTCTACCTTCTGCATCTTCCTCCCCAAAAAAACTAAAGTTTTCCTCAATGAGGGTCATCACATGTATGTTGCTACAAAAATTTTATTTTATTTAAATTTTCTGTCATGCCACTGCAAAAACCTTTCAGATAAAAGAAAAAAAAGTATTTGTTGAATTTCAGATATATTTTGAAAATTAATGAATGTCAGTCAATTACAACCATATCAATATCAAATGTGTTTAAAGCTACAATTTAAGAAAAATATTTAAGAACAATTTTTCTTCTTTAAATTGGGCACTCGTTGAATTTCCCAGGGAGCCACTCAAATCGCTGCCTGCTGACTATATCACTAAACTGTCATCATTCCTGCATATGAAAGTGTGTCCACATGTGTCTGCTTGTCTTCATCCCTCCAGTAACATCGCAGAAGCTCTGGTCAGCAAAGGCCTGGCCACAGTCATTAGGTACCGACAGGACGACGACCAGCGCTCCTCCCACTACGACGAGCTCCTCGCTGCAGAAGCTCGGTGAGAATCCTGAACACTGTCACTAATCTTTCATAAACACGAGTTGGGCGTGAATGTGTGACCTTGACAGTTTGGGGATGTTGACTAGAATTGACTGTCACCTCCAGGGCTGAATTTTTTTTCATTCAAAATGGCTTTTCACGATCTTATTTTAGCCATGTGGCACGTCACAATCTATCCTCTTTTGTTTGCCCTGGAGACTTTTTTTTTTTGACACACACGTGCACAAACGCTGGCTGCCAAATCAGAGACTTTCTTTACACCGCCGCTATGAATATAATTATATGGCGGTGCAGTGGAGAGATTTAGTAGGAGCTTTATTACCGGGCCATAGATTAAGATCTGGCTATAGGTAGAGCAGATGCAGCTTCCTTTTACTGCACTCTTTCCCTCTCCCTCCTGCGTCTCCCTTTTTCACTGCACCATGCTTGTTTCCAGTTTTGTCCTTTTTTGGCCTATCTTTTTCCCCCCAGTCTTCGCTCTGGCTTAATCCCTCTTTCCCTGGTGGGGTCTTATTAAAGTTGATTAGAGCTCTCTGTCTTTAGTGATGCTGGTATTTTTAGTGCCTTCAAGGAACCTCCTCCCTCGTGGCGATTATACATGGTATACTACTGGATAGGAGCACAGTCGTGGCAAATGGTGGTCTTAATGTTGATGTTGAGGCTTTTTCAAGCCGTTTTCACGTGTTTAACTCTCAAGAAATACCATGACATTGGAGAATAATGTACACTGAACAAAATCTTAGAAGAATTACCGTATTTTTCGGAGTATAAATCGCTCCGGAGTATAAGTCGCACCGGCCGAAAATACATAACAAAGAAGGAAAAAAACATAAGTTGCACTGGAGTATAAGTCGCATTTTTGGGGGAAATTTATTTGATGAAACCCAACACCAAGAATAGACATTTGAAAGGCAATTTAAAATAAATAAAGAATAGTGAACAACAGGCTGAATAAGTGTACGTTATATGACGCATAAATAACCAACTGAGAACGTGCCTGGTATGTTAACGTAACACATTATGGTAAGAGTCATTCAAATAACTATAACATATAGAACATGCTATACGTTTACCAAACAATCTGTTACTTATCGCTAAATCCGATGAAATCTTATACGTCTAGTCCAGTGGTTCTTAAAGGCCTACTGAAATGAAATTTTTTTATTTAAACGGGGATAGCAGATCTATTCTATGTGTCATACTTGATCATTTCGGGATATTGCCATATTTTTGCTGAAAGGATTTAGTATAGAACAACGACGACAAAGATTGCAACTTTTGGTATCTGATTAAAAAAAAGGCTTGCCCCTACCGGAAGTAGCGTGACGTAGTCAGTTGAACATATACGCAAAGTTCCCTATTGTTTACAATGATGGCCGCATGAAGTGAGAGAGATTCGGACCGAGAAAGCGACAATTTCCCCATTAATTTGAGCGAGGATGAAAGATTTGTGGATGAGTAAAGTGCAAGTGAAGGACTAGTGGGGAGTTGAAGCTATTCAGATAGGGAAGATGCTGTGAGAGCCGGGGGTGACCTGATATTCAGCTGGGAATGACTACAACAGTAAATAAACACAAGACATATATATACTCTATTAGCCACAACACAACCAGGCTTATATTTAATATGCCACAAATAATCCTGCATAAAAACACCTGCGTGTTTGTTACCCCAGCTCCTAGCTCCTCTGCTAGCTCCTAGCTCCATAGAACACGCCAATACAATTCAAACACCTGATCAACACACACAATCACTCAGCCCAAAAGACCGTTCACCTAACCCAAGGTTCATAAAGCTTATATATTTTTAAAAAGTTACGTACGTGACGCGCACATACGGTCAAGCTATCAAATGTTTAGCAGCCAAGGCTGCATACTCACGGTACATGATATTCAGCTGGGAATGACTACAACAGTAAATAAACACAAGACATATATATACTCTATTAGCCACAACATAACCAGGCTTATATTTAATATGCCACAAATTAATCCTGCATAAAAACACCTGCGTGTTTGTTATGCTAGCTCCTAGCTCCTATGCTAGCTCCTAGCTCCATAGAACACGCCAATACAATTCAAACACCTGATCAACACACACAATCACTCAGCCCAAAAGACCGTTCACCTAACCCAAGGTTCATAAAGCTTATATATTTTAAAAAAGTTACGTACATACGCAAAAAAAAGTTGCGCACATACGGTCAAGCGATCAAATGTTTAGAAGCCAAAGCTGCATACTCACAGTAGCACGTCTGCGTCTTTGTCATCCAAATCAAAGTAATCCTGGTAAGAGTCTGTGTTGTCCCAGTTCTCTACAGGCGTCTGTGTATCGAAGTCAAAAGTCCTCCTGGTTAGAGTCTCTGTTATCCGAGTTCTTCCATCTTGACTGCATCTTTCGGGAATGTAAACAAAGAAGCGCCGGCTGTGTACTGTTGTTGCTGACTACGTTCCAAAAATACGTCCATTTCGCACCGACAACTTTCTTCTTTGCTTGCTCAGCTTCCTTCTCCATAATGCAATGAACATAATTGCAACAGATTCACGAACACAGATGTCCAGAATACTGTGGAATTATGAAATGAAAACAGAGCTTTTTCGTATTGGCTTCAATGTGGAAGGCATACCCGTGTTCGCCGGGCAATGTCACGCGCATACGTCATCCTCAGAGGCGTTTCGAACCGGAAGTTTAGCGGCAAATTTAAAATGTCACTTTATAAGTTAACCCGGCCGTATTGGCATGTGTTATAATGTTAAGATTTCATCATTGATATATAAACTATCAGACTGCGTGGTCGGTAGTAGTGGGTTTCAGTAGGCCTTTAACCTTGTTGGAGGTACCGAACCCCACCAGTTTCATATGTGCATCCACCGAACCCTTCTTTAGTGAAAAATAAAATGTTTTTGTTTTTTTCAAATTCAAGACAAAGTTATGTTTTTTTTACACAAAATGAACCGTGCATGAACATCACCTTGTTCAAAGAACAAAACCAACACAGTGCATGAATTTACAACAAATTACACACCTGCAAATCAGATGGAAAATTAGAGGGAACATTCTTTGGGTTTATCCATAATACGCCGATAGGAAGAAGTTTTTATTTACACTATGAGTCGCTCCGTCGAACCCCTGAGGCCGACTCACCGAACCCCTAGGGTTCGATCGAACGCAGGTTAAGAACCACTGGTCTAGTCTCTTACGTGAATGAGCTAAATAATATTATTTTATATTTTACGGGCAGCACGGTGGCAGAGGGGTTAGTGCGTCTGCCTCACAATATGAAGGTCCTGAGTAGTTGTGAGTTCAATCCCGGCCTCGGGATCTTTCTGTGTGGAGTTTGCATGTTCTCCCCGTGACTGCGTGGGTTCCCTCCGGGTACTCCGGCTTTCTCCCACCTCCAAAGACATGCACCTGGGGATAGGTTAATTGGCAACACTAAATTGGCCCTAGTGTGTGAATGTGAGTGTGAATGTTGTCTGTCTATCTGTGTTGGCCCTGCGATGAGGTGGCGACTTGTCCAGGGTGTACCCCGCCTTCCGCCCGATTGTAGCTGAGATAGGCTCCAGCGCTCCCTGTGACCCCGAAGGGGAATAAGCGGTAGAAAATGGATGGATGGATATATTTTACGTAATGTGTTAATCATTTCACACATAAGTCGCTCCTGAGTATAAGTCGCCAAACTATGAAAAAAACTGCGACTTATAGTCCGAAAAATAGGGTACAAGTATTTGCATATTTCCTGTTTATCAGATAATCTAATGGCCCTAAAAAAAAGACCTAATCTGCACTCAAATCTGGTTTTAGTGTAATTTTCTGGCAGACATTTACACTCTCACGACCTCTTGATGACAGGCAAAAAGTAATTGTCTTTAAACATGGCAGGATTGTTGGCGTGCACAAGGAGAGTCTCTTGCAAGACACAAGTTTGGACGCCATAAGATGTAGATTGTAAAATTGTTCACAAGATCCTGGGAGTTTGTATCTAAAAAGCCTTTTTTCCCTTTCCATTAAGAGGTCTAAGTAGTGGAGGTGGGGGAAAGAATCTATTTTTAGATGCATCGCAATTCGGACAAAGACAATTATAAAACAGCACGTACCAATAGGTAAGAAAAGTTGATTTTGCATAATAAGGCCCCTTTAAGATAAGGCACTCTTAAATTGAGGTTTTGAGTATTTACTTTTTATATATTTTGTATATTATTTTGTAAATGTTTTGAGCACAATCAACATTACCTTGATAATTTTGGTCACAAAAACTGTAATAGGAAGTGTTCATATCGTAACATCCATCCATCCATCCATTTTCCACCGCTTGTGGGGGGTGCTGGAGCCTATCTCAGTTGCATACCTATTGTAAATCCACCAGCGCAAAAATGCAAATTTTACCCCGAGTTTTAAGATTTTGATCAGGTGGGTACGTTCCCTTAAACCACATGTTTCAAACCCAAGGCCCGAGGGCCATAACTGGCCCGCCGGCCGCCACATTATTATGTTTCCCGCGAAAGCCTGGAAACAATTTGCGTCAATTAATTACTTTATCCGTCTAACAAAATGTATCAATTTTTTTCCATTTTGACAGAAACAATTTATTTCATGCTATTGCGTATATTTCAAACTTGGATATTATCTAATAATACAACAAATATGATCATATGTTTTTACTTTTTTTATTAAAGTAGAAATAAATACTTACTATATATATCTGCTTGCATTGTGATTTAAAAGCAAGTTATACATTATACGTCAAATTGTACCTAAACAAAATAATAATCAAATGCATTGGCAATTTTGGAACATCATGTGGCGATTATACATTTACATATATTCACTGTTACTAGCGGCCCTCCGAAAGCACCCGAAACTGCGATGTGTCTCTGAATGAAAACGAGTTTGACACCCCTGCCTTAAACTCATGCAGAAAAGGAGAGACATTTTTCTGTTGAGCCAGGAACAATAGTAAGCCTCAGTTCACATGATTGTTTTCTTCTCCAGGGCCATCAAGAATGGGAAAGGACTGCACAGCAAGAAGGAGTTTCCTATTCACAGAGTGGCAGACATCTCTGGGGTAGGTTCTTTATTTGGCTAACGAAGCCCGATCAGCGAGCCTTGAAAGTCTGTTATTAACTCCAGCTGTCCGGAGCTGCCAGACTCAATGATAGGGTGGAGTGCATCCGCCAGCACACAGTGTTACCGCCGTAATGTACACTGATAAGGACAATAAATGCTAGCTCGCTAATGGATCGTTCTAGCGTGTCAGATACAGATGTTGCTGCTGCACAAGAGGGCTAAACGAGAGCTCTGCTTCAGAATTTATTTGCTTAAAACTTGTGCCAAGCCTGTAACTTTGTGGTGAAAAATTCAGGAGTTATGAGAGTGCCACTGTGCGTCTACACGTGTCGACCAGGTGTCCCTCTTATACATTTTAATGAGCTACATAATAGGTGGCACTGAAAGAATCCAAATTGAACTTTAGAAACATTAGCGCCTCATTGTCTCTGTCACTTGAGCTCTCTAGTACGTCGTACGGGCAGCCACTCCAGAGACATTTGGACAAGTTAGTCTAGGATCTAAGTTTTGGCTTTGAAAGGGACAAGCGGTAAAAAAAGGATGGTTGGATGATCAAATACACACATACTTTGTTAGTACCATATACTTTCGATGTTTCTTAAACTGGTTTACATTATTACATTGTCCTTAATCTATCTGTTCTATAATTGTACTACTCATATTGATATGCTAAAAGTTGTTTTATTTTTATTTTACCTTAATTGTTTTTTCTCTGTTTTAGAAAAAAAAGTACATTATTGAGGAACAGTTTGCTTTGTGCTTGACTCTAACAGTATAAAATGAACCAGACTGGTCAGTTGCAATATTATCGTAGAGTCTCTGTGTTCTCAATAATCGGTAAAATGTATTTTCCTAACTGCCCCTGTTGGGATTATGGTTGATAAATGTAGTGTACCATATTTGTTATCATATTCTCATACAATAAATCAAATATGTTATTGACTACACATTTTGTTTGGGCTAATGAGAGCCAACATGCTTACATGTTAGCAAAGGCAGGTAGTTCAAAGATAATTTAATGGACTGCTGCGGATGATACAACAGTGGTAAGGTAATGCTGACAGTGCAGAAGGGTGTTGTGGGAGGGTGGGGTTATGTTATACTTAATACCCCTCCCGACTGAACCACGTTTTATGTGCCACAACGGCTTGGGAGTAATTGCAGGTGCATCTTCTCAATAATTAATTTGCTTTAATAATGGAGGACAAAAGCAATATAGTGTTAGCTCCTGCTGGAGGTTAGATACTAGCATGCATATGTCTGGAGGGACATTGGACACTTTCCAATAAAGTACATGTTGTCCAGGATGGCTGCCAGTAGACGCAGGTAGGCTAGTGTAATGAGCATCCTGATAAAAGGACAGAAATAGTGCCTTGTCTTCTCACGCACACGCTGGTACACACACACACAGCTGCACAAGCCTATACGTCACCCAGAGAGAGAGAGAGAGATTATGTACATCAAGTGGAAGGGGTCCACGAATAGAGCAAGGATGCTTTGCAAACATGAAAGGTGGGAGATGAGCAGAAGTGGGAGGAGAGTGGATAAAGCACTTGACTCACCTCGTACCTCCTAAAGGTTGCATAATGATCTCTTCCACCACCACTGTGCACGTTCCTCCTTCTCATCCTCAACCAAGTTAGGCAGCGCTCACACCCACGCACTCTGTTGGTGTGAACAAGAGTGTTTAGATCTCTTGTCTCCCACTCCAAATGGCTGCTTTGGGCTTGGAGTGGGTGGAGTTCAGGCGGGGGCCTCTCATAGCTTAGGCAGCTCGTAGCTTCTTTGCTGCACTTACAACAACAGTGTTACGGTTCGGAACACTTCCGGATTTTGGGCAATTTTCTGTTGGCCAATCAACAGACTGCAATGTGCCGCGCTACGCCCCTTGCAGGGTTTCCGCCAAAAGCATTGAGTCATTAAAGTTAAAGTTAAAAAGTTAAAGTACCAATGATTGTCACACACACACTCTGGATTTGACCCATCGCCCTTACCCCCTGGGAGGTGAGTGGAGCAGTGAGCAGCAACAGTGGCCGCGCCCGGGAATAATTTTTGGTGATTTAACCCCCAATTCCAACCCTTGATGCTGAGTGCCAAGCAGGGAGGTAATGGGTCCCATTTTTATAGTCTTTGGTATGACTTCGCCGAGGTTTGAACTCACAATCTACCGATATCAGGGCGGACACTCTAACCAATAGTATTAGACTAGTGATAGTAAATAGTGACTCGTTGAGTGTGTGGCACACTCACTAGCTGTATTGACACTGCACTGACATTATGTTGCTGTTTCATATTGTTACTCTGCCATCTGTTTTTTTTTTAAGTCACTACATTTGACCTGCAAATTAAATTAAACATTAGCAAATATGTTTTGTGTTATAATCAAATATATGTGCAGAAAGGAACAAGAAATAACTACTGTCAATGAGCCGAAGAGTCAACAGGAAAAGAAGAACATTTACCTTATATGGTGCACTCTAACCACTAGGACACTGAGCAGGTCAAATGGTAAAATGGATTTTGCAAAAATTAAGGCCTTGAATGGCATTAAACATAAAATACGATGTCCAGAGGCATAAACATAATTCAATTAAAGGACTGAGCCGATAATCAATGCGTCAGTCAATTAAATGATAATAAACTTAATAACTTTGCGGTCATTGATAAATTGCTATTTTTGTGTGTTTCTGTTCTTTTGCTCTGGCTTTTAAACTGGTAAGGTCCGAAAGTGTTCAAAGCGCTGCCTCCGTAGCGGCCACCCCGCTGGACAGCAAAATCGCCATTCTTTGGTCACTGTTGGCATGTAGTCCTTAACTCTGACACCATGTAATGTTAATGAGGAAGCTGAGCTTGTTTCATACACGACTCCTTTATTTCAGTCGTGCCCAGTTCAACACACATGAGCTAACTTGGCTAACATTAGCAACTCCTGTGACGCTAACACCTCACGTGACCTACGGTGGCCTAGGATGGACAACTAAGTCAATTCTCACAACAGACCACAACTTTTATTCTCTGACATTCCCACAATTAGAGTTCCTTTAGCTGCCACACACTTTATAAATAACTTGCTATCTATCTACTTTACCCATTTAAAAAAACTGGGTTGGTGTAAAATACAATCTATTCAAGATTAAATTGACTCAGCCTATTTCTAATGCATCTGAAGGACTTACTGGCATTTTCCAAATATAATTCCATGACATGTCTTTTTCTAAAATGTTTAAATCAATCATTCGTAGGGGTGTAACGGTACACAAAAATTTCGGTTCGGTACGTACCTCGGTTTAGAGGTCACGGTTCGGTTCATTTTCGGTACAGTAAGAAAACAACAAAATATACATTTTTGGGTTATTTATTTACCAAATTTGCAAAATCTTCCACCAAAAATAATTTTTCTTAGTGGAATATTTGATGTGAAGTCATCGGAACCTTGGCTAGGTCAATAATTCATAATAACATTGATTTTGATTCAATATTATGTTTTGAGCAATGACAGTTTGAAAGAAAAAAAAACAGCTTTGTTCTTTTAGTCAACATTGCAACTTTTTCTAAATTACATTTAACCTTTAAGCTTTTTTATTTCACTTTTGTTATGTTTTTGTTTATTTTAATAGTATTTTTAGAATGTGCCGTGGGCCTTTAAAACATTAGCTGTGGGCCGCAAATGGCCTCCAGGGCACACTTTTGGCCCCCCTTTTATAGATAATAAAAAATTAAATCTGATAAATCTATGGATAAAAAGCAGATCATGGCGACGCATGCGCGTTTATCATACCTCTCTCGCTCTCTCTGTCTCTGCCCTCCCTCCCGAATGCTGCTGCACGCACAATTTCTTTTGTTTTTAACCCCTTCTTAACCCATTGAAAATATACGCAACCCTAACTCAAAATGCCGGACATTTGAGGCATTTAAGAAACTCCGCCCTGACAGCACCGCAAAAGGGACATGTCCGGTGAAAAGAGGACGTATGGTCAGTCTATCGTAGCCCGTTAGCGACTAGCATGTCGTGTGTTGTGCCTCGGTGTGCATTGTTTACACAACCTGCGTTACGCTACTTAATATGTCCGTGTGGAAACTCGTTCGGTACACCTCCGGACCGAACCGGAAGCCCCGTACCGAAACGGTTCAATACAAATACACGTACCGTTACACCCCTAATCATTCCTGTTCTAAACACATGCATAATTTGCATTCCTTGTATGATGTTTGTTTATTATTCCATTAAACCGTTTAACTATTTAAAAAAAATGGTATACTGATTAAAAAACATCCTTCAGTTTGTGGATATTATAAGGCATATTCTCTGAGCATACATATTTTGATAGCATGTTCTTTTTTTAAAGAGATCAAATTTAATAAACAAATTCTAGGTATATTATGTTGATCAACTAATTGACAATTGGATGTTTATTTAAAGGGCTTAAGTGCAGGTCCCCTTTAATAATTTTGATTGAAGGTACAGAGTGATGATTGACAGGCGGAACCTTTTAAATGGCTATTGTCTACAGCCGTGCACAAAGTCAGAACACCGGATGCTTGGAATGCTACATCCTGTGTAAGTGCTTATGCTGTGTGGAAAGGGATAAGGTTAATAAATAAAAAAATAAAAAAAGGAAACTGAAAATTTCAGTGAAAATGGCTGGTTAACTTTTCAAAACCTGGTTAAATTCTGTTTATTGTAAGCTTAGTGCGGCGTTCTGCAGCATGTGCAAAAAGACGAATCAACGTGGTGAAATCCAACATGCTACTAGCTAATCACAAGTCAGCGATTAAAGGCAGGCAGCAGTTAACAATGCCAAATTTCTTTGAACCCTCTTCTGCTGTCGCCACTACAACTGTCAGCTGCTGCTGTCTCTACAGAAAAATAAATAAATACAAATAAATTATCAGATGAAACAGTTGTGAGCCAATTCCAATTCACTAGATAGTAACAGTTACTGTAAACTTTAAAACTATTTAAGGTGAGCATTTTGACTATATAATAAACATATGCGGTAGAACAGGGTCGGCAACCCCAAATGTTGAAAAAGCCGTATTGGACCAAAAATACAAAAAAATTGTCTGTCTGGAGCCACAAAAAATTAATAGCCTTATGAAGGCAACACATGATGTTGTAATGTAATATTTATTCTACACGTTTTTGCAACATTGGAAAACATGAGTAAAACGGAGGCTTCTCAGAGGGTAAGATAATTATTGGAAGATACTGGCTTAGAATGGCCAAAGGTATAGATGTGTGTGTCCAAGTTAAAGGAAATAGCAGGCTGTCTTTTTCTAATGGATTTATTACAATCCTTGCAAGCTAGGTAAAGTTTGCTGTGGTCTATAAGAGCACACAAACAACTATCAGAAATGCAGCCAATGTTACACAAAAAAAAAGTGTCATGAGACACAAGTAAAGGAAATTAAATGAACTCAAATATATGTGCAAACAAGGCATAATGATGCAATATGTACATACATACATAGCATGTGAGCATCGATTAGCTTGCAGTCATGCACTGACCAAATATGCCTAATTAGCACTCCACACAAGTCAATAACATCAACAAAGCTCACGTTTGTGCATTCACACACAGCAAAAGAAGTTTGGTGGACACAATGAGACAAAGGAGTGGCATTAAACATGTCCTACTGTGACAGCGTCGGAGAAAGTGGTACATGTAAACTGCAGTGAGTTCAAGGACCGCCAAAATTATTAGGACAAAAAGGCGCTCGCTAAATACTCTCATCAGTGAAGCATGTATAACATAAAAAGTGGGATTTCTAGCAATTAGGAACTTTTGTTCCATGTATGTCCTCCTACAGAAACCATAGTGAAACAAAAAATAAATTTTTCCCCCCCATCTTTTTGCAATTTCATACATTTTTGAATAAGCTCCAGGGAGCCACTAGGACGGCGCTAAAGAGCCCCATGCGGCAATAGAGCCGCGGGTTTCTGACCCCCGCGGTAGGGACATGGGCATTACATTTTTTTAAGTGGTATTAGAAATGGCCTTAAAAAGCATTAACTTATATTTGCTGATTCCTGTAGAAACCCAGTCTTAGTTGCATTACACACATTTTCCTTGGGACATCAACCACTGAAATACTGTACCATAGAGGTATAGCTACACATAATGCAGTCTTTTAATTGGTTAAGATAAAGTTGACAAGGGTACCTAAATAACTGCTCCATCCGTTTAAAGGCCTACTGAAATGAATTTTTTAAATTTAAACGGGGATAGCAGATCAATTCTATGTGTCATACTTGATCATTTTGCGATATTGCCATATTTTTGCTGAAAGGATTTAGTAGAGAACATTGACGATAAAGTTCGCAACTTTTGCTCGCTGATAAAAAAAGCCTTGCCTGTACCGGAAGTAGCGTGACGTAACAGGCTGAAGGACTCCTCACATTTCCCCATTGTTTACAATGCAGCGAGAGCGATTCAGACCGAGAAAGCGACGATTACCCCATTAATTTGAGCCAAGATGAAAGATTCGTGGATGAGGGTAGTGAGAGTGAAGGATTAGAGTGCGGTGCATGACATCTTTTTTCGCTCTGACCGTAACTTAGGTACAAGCTGGCTCATTGGATTCCACACTTTCTCCTTTTTCTATTGTGGATCACGGATTTGTATTTTAAACCACCTCGGATACTATATCCTCTTGAAAATGAGAGTCAAGAACGCGAAATGGACATTCACAGTGACTTTTATCTCCACGACAATACATCGGTGAAGCACTTTAACTACGGAGCTAACGTGATAGCATCGTGCTTAAATGCATATAGATACAAAAGAAATAAACCCCTGACTGGAAGGATAGACAGAAAATCAACAATACTATTAAACCATGGACCTGTAAATACACGGTTAATGCTTCTTGGCGAAGCTTAACAATGCTGTTGCTAACGATGCCATTGAAGCTAACTTAGCTACGGGACCTCACAGAGCTATGATAAAAACATTAGCGCTCCACCTACGCCAGCCAGCCCTCATCTGCTCATCAACACCCGTGCTCACCTGCGTTCCAGCGATCGACGGAAGGACGAAGGACTTCACCCGATCATCCGTGCGGTCGGCAGCTAGCGTCGGCTAGCGCGTCTGCTATCCAAGTCAAAGTCCTCCTGGTTGTGTTGCTACAGCCAGCCGCTAATACACCGATCCCACCTACAACTTTCTTCTTTGCAGTCTTCATTGTTCATTAAACAAATTGCAAAAGATTCACCAACACAGATGTCCAGAATACTGTGGAATTTTGAGATGAAAACAGAGCTTTTTTGTATTGAATTCAATGGTGTCCGAATACTTCCGTTTAACTACTGACGTCACGCGCATACGTCATCATACATAGACGTTTTCAACCGGAAGTTTAGCGGGAAATTTAAAATTGCACTTTATAAGTTAACCCGGCCGTATTGGCATGTGTTGCAATGTTAAGATTTCATCATTGATATATAAACTATCAGACTGCGTGGTCGGTAGTAGTGGGTTTCAGTAGGCCTTTAAGGTACTATACTTGGGAGGCGGAGCTAAACACATTGCAGTTTGTTAATTGGTCAAGAGAAATTTATCAGAAGTTGTAAAGGGTACCAAAATAACTGAACAAGAATGGCACCAAAGGAGATGGAGCTTCATACATTGCAGTCCATTATTGTCAAAAGTTTTTAAAAAATGCAACAAAAAAAATGTATTCGTTTTTACCCCTGGTCCAGTGGCTAAGGGCAGCGGTCGCCACAATGGGCGTAGCTAGACACACTGTAGCCTGTAATCAATATCAAATAAAATAAAGACTTCAAAGATTCTTCATTTTCAATGTTTCCATACATGCAATACATACGGAAGAGTCAGGATACCGTTTCTCTCTCAACCTGTACTCGGGAGATAATTCCCAAACTCTGGGAGAGAGTGGATGCTGCGTCCACAAGCGCCGCCAAACTGTTTGTCATTTTAAAAAACAGTAAAGGAAAATGTCACATCAGAGGCCATGTTGTCCCCAACAAAAAAAACAAAACACAATTCCTCAGCAAAACGACTCCAGTCCAGATCGGCGAGAAAACGGCACTGACTGATTTTATACTGAAATGAAGTCCCCAAGAACCGACAGCTGAACAAGGATGGCACTGAAGAGGCACATCTTTACACATTGCAGTCCATCGATTTGCCAAATCTTCAAAACTAGTAAAGAAAGATAAAAAATAGAACCGTACCCTGGAGTCCGAATCCCACTATCCAGTAGCTAATGGGCAGAGGTCGCACTATGCTGTCTTTCAACTACCGGTATTCAGAAAAAGCTAGTACCGAAAAAACTGACCAAGGATGGTTCTTAATGGGCAGGGCTCGACACACTGCGGACTGTTGATTCTATTGGGTCAAGGTAAAGTTGCAAAGGGTACCACAATGTATCATCAATGACAGATTTAAGGAGTCGTAACTGCAGTGTTACATTTTGGTGTCTTTCTGTTGGGACACCAGTCACCAAAGTACTGTAGTTAAGGGGTATAGCTAGACACAATGCAGTCGTTAATTGGTTGTGATAAAGTTGATGTTTGTACAAAAAACGTATGCAATCCTTTATATTAGAATATTGATCAGTCATTATGGTACCCTCCGCAACTTTTCCTTCACCAATCACTAGGCTGCATTGTGTCTAACTCTGCCTCTTAATGATCATCTTCGGTCTGTCATTTTGGTCCCCTTGATAACGTTTGACAACTTTCTTTTGACCAATTGAATTACTTTTTTTTGGCGACATCCGCCAAAAGCTACTTCAGCTACTTTTGATGACTTCATTAATCAATGGACCGCTATGTGTCATGCTTTGCCTCGAGGTGTCAGGTTGTGCCTCTATGTCAGTCCTTCTCAAATAGTGGGGTGGGCCCCCCAAGGGAGGTGTGGTGTGATGCCAGGGGGGCCCTAGGTGAACTTCTTTATAACTTCTTCTCGCATCTTTATCCCAACTTGCTGTACTAGTAGAGTGGGGCTTTAAGGACTCTTGACCTATTTTTGTACTCTCCACATCTTTTGACAGCTACATTTTGATGAATTGATGGACTGTAAACCCCGTTGTGGTTGAGCACAAGGATGCCAAAAAGTGGGACAGATCAGTATACCATACTATGTGGTTGACGCTACTCAAATTGGTTGTGTCATAATGCAACAAAGACATATTATCATTGATTGATTGATATTATGATTCAACTGGCGCCCGCTCAGCATGAAAGAGAATGTTGTTGTTTTTGTTGGTTTGGACTTTCCTTGCTTGAACTGAAAGCCTTTGCTCCCACTCCCTTGGCTACTCCATACACACAAAAGCAGAGTCCATGGAGCAGTGACTCACTGGTGTGTTGTGCTTACATGCTTATTGCCTGGAGTAGACACGCATTAAATTATTTTTTACAATCTTTCCTTCTGCAACTATCCCCCCCCCCCAAACCTCTGCGTGTAATTCTGGCCAGTGAGTCATTCTTGCAGACTGAGATAGAGGTAGGATTGTGATTGCAGTTGGTAGCAGTGGTTTGTGGGTAAATACATTAGACCGCATGAGCTTCCAGACGTGTCACTGAGAAGTCGACTTCATTAGGCCTGACTAAGATTTAAAGACGTCTGGGCAGGGATCAAGCATTCACATTCCTGTTGCCACTAGCTATCTTGTCTCTTTTGGCTGCTTTTGATGCCACCCACTATGATCTCTCTGATTGATGAATAAATAACCAGCATCCTCTGCAGTGGACATTTGTGTTTTGCATTTCAGGGCTATTTTTTCCAGAATTTATATCTCTGACAAAAGAAGTACATTAAAAACAACAAACTCCACTGCACAGTAGTCATAATTAAGGGAGTACCGAATCCCAATACGACTTATTAACTTTCAATACTATACAAATATTGAAGCCTTGACGATTGGATTGTATTTTGTTTCAATACTCTATCAGCAGAAATACTACATACTTGTGTTATTTTGTAGTGTGGAATGTCAGAAAAAGTTTGATCAAGTGAAATTAGTCAAACAGAGAGCAATGGTAGGTATGAAAAACACCAACTTATTTATTATTAACGTCTGGAATGGACCTTTACTGTCTTTAAATTGAAATGTAGTGTCAATTGTTTTTGGCAACACCTATTGGCCATAATAATTCCATCCATCTCCTTCCGCTTGTCCAACGTCGGGTCGCGGGGGCAGCAGCCTAAGCAGGGAAGCCCAGACTTTTATCTCCCCAGCCACTTCGTCCAGCCCCTGCCGGGGGATCTCGAGGTGTTCCAAGGTCAGCTGGGAGACATAGTCTTCCCAACGTGTCCTGGGTCTTACCTGTGGCCTCCTACCGGTTGGACGTGCTTGAAGCACCTCCCTATGGAGGCGTTTTGGTGGCATCCTGACCAGATGCCCAAACCACCTCATCTGGCTCCTCTCGATGTGGAGGAGCAGCGGCTTTACTTTCAAGCTCTTTCCGGATGGCAGAGCTTCTCACCCTATCTCTAAGGGAGAGCCCCGCCACCCGACGGAGGAAACTCATTTTGGCCGCTTATACCCGTGATCTTGTCCTTTCGGTCATAATAATTAATCAAGTTAAACACAGGCCAAGTAAATTGGATGACGTGGATACATTTGTTACTGGATATTTTCTATTACACTTCTGCTTTTGAGACTTTGTATGTGTAAGTTATATGCAACTATAATTATGTGATACTTGTTTATATTGACAAATGTGCTGTTTTAGGCTGCAATATTGTTCCATTTAGGACATTCATTACATGTCTAGCCTTTGTGCTAAGCTGTTGTGTGGCTGCTAGCTCCTAGTAGCCTATAGTCTACCATGTTTACCTTTTGTAAATGACTTGACTAAAATAGAAGAAAAGACCAACCTTGCTTATTTGAGAACATTTAGATGTTAACTGGCTGTCCAGCTTTGAACAAGTAAACACGCTGCAGTACTGCTCGTATCGTAGATATCGGACATTTTACATGCAAGCTGATGAAATTCCATTCTTAACTTTTGCTGACATCGGAGTGACATCAATATCATATCGCAACACACCTCTTTATAGTATTAATAGTACACAAACTGTGTTAATTGTGTAACTGTAAAACCCCGTTTGTCTTTTGCGACCATCAGGAGACGCAGAAAGCCAAGCAGTTCCTGCCCTTCCTGCAGAGGGCTGGACGCTCAGAAGCTATCGTCGAGTACATCTTCAGCGGCTCCCGCCTCAAGCTTTATATGCCCAAAGAGACCTGCCTCATCACCTTCCTGCTCGCTGGTAAGTTAAGCAGTCCCTCTGTGGGTGCGCAATCCAATACTATGCTACTGCTGCATTATAACTTGAGATTTCATAGGATAAAAGTACGGATAGAAAAAGGTCATTTCAAATGTAGCCAATTAGAGAGAGTGCGCACTGGCTGTAAAGTTCCATCTTTTGACCTTAAGCAGTTTTGCAGGTGCAAACAGACGTGTCCAGTCTGAACACCCACCGAGTATGTAAGGAAGCAGCAGTAAGATACTGATAGTGTGAATTATAGACAGACAGCAGATCCAGTCACCGACTGTATGTCAACTCCTGCGCTGTGTTGCCATTTTGCAGTTGCAATAAAAACAGCGCAACCCTATCTTTGGCAGCTCATGGTGATTTGCTTGTCCTTCCGGATCACTGTCCTCCTGGCTTTTGACTTTTTAAAACTGCTGCTGCTGCTGATGCTTTATTGCTATTGCAATAAACGTTTAATTTCAGTCCGTCTCACTTCCACTTGAATCAGACAAACATTGCCATTCGGCCTAATTATGCATGGCTGTGTCGTGGATGTATTAATTACTTTTGTAATTTGCCTCTGATTGTCTTTTCTATCCACTGATAGTTTTTTAATTACATTTTCTGCTACAAGATGAAATGGCAAGACCCTCGCCAATAAGGAATCTGCGTAATGGATCGTTTGAAATCTTCTAATAAGACTGCGTAACACAAACACTCGCACACAGACACATTTTTTGTTAAAGCTAAGGTTAGTCGCCCTGGAAAGAAGAAATTAATTTTCAATCATTCATGAATCGTCTTAAATAAACACATTAGACAAGATTATAGCACTGAGTGATACAAATAATCCTCCTACCTCATTGTTTTCATACCTACCGTATTTTTCGGAGTATAAGTCGCTCCGGAGTATAAGTCGCACCGGCTGAAAATGCATAATAAAGAAGGAAAAAAACATATAAGTCGCACTACAGTATAAGTCGCATTTTTTGGGGAAATTTATTTGATAAAACCCAACACCAAGAATAGACATTTGAAAGGCAATTTAAAATAAATAAAGAATAGTGAACAACAGGCTGAAGTACGTTGTATGACGCATAAATAACCAACTGAGAACGTGCCTGGTATGTTAACGTAACATATTACGGTAAGAGTCATTCAAATAACTATAACATATAGAACATGCTATACGTTTACCAAACAATCTGTCACTCCTAATCGCTAAATCCGATGAAATCTTATACGTCTAGTCTCTTACGTGAATAAGTTAAATAATATTATTTGATATTTTACGGTAATGTGTTAATAATTTCACACATAAGTCGCTCCTGAGTATAAGTCGCACCCCCGGCCAAACTATGAAAAAAACTGCGACTTATAGTCCGAAAAATACGGCACTAAACCAAAGACTTGTGACCAATACTCTTGTGTAAACTAATACTCTTGTGAATCCTTATTTGTTAAAAAATTGCCATTTTCCTTGTCTATGCACGATTCTCGATTCAAAAATGATTTTTTTCCCGATTCAAAACGATTCTCTATTCATTCAATACATAGGATTTCAGCAGGATCTACCCCAGTCAGCTGACATGCAAGCAGAGTAGTAGATTTTTGTAAAAAGCTTTTATATTTGTAAAGGACAATGTTTTATCAACTGATTGCAATAATGTAAATTTGTTTTAACTATTAAATGAACCAAAAATATGACTTATTTTATCTTTGTGAAAATATTGGACACAGTGTGTTGTCAAGCTTATGATGCGATGCAAGTGTAAGCCACTGTGACACTATTGTTAATTTTTTTTAATTTTTATAAATGTCTAATGATAATGTCAATGAGGGATTTTTAATCACTGCTATGTTGAAATTGTAACTAATATTGATACTGTTGTTGATAATATTAATTTTTGTTTCACTACTTTTGGTTTGTTCTGTGTCGTGTTTGTGTCTCCTCTCAATTGCTCTGTTTATTTCAGTTCTGAGTGTTGCTGGGTCGGGTTTGGTTTTGGAATTGGATTGCATTGTTATGGTATTGCTGTGTATTGTTTTGTTGGATTGATTAATTGAAAAAAAATAAATGATAATAATTATAAATAAAAAATAAAAAAAATGTTTTTTAAAAAAATGAGAATCGATTCTGAATCGCACAACGTGAGAATCGCGATTCGAATTCGAATAGATTTTTTTCCCACACCCCTAATATATATATATATATGTATGTGTATATATATATATATATATATATATATATATATATATATATATATATATATATATATATATATATATATATATATATATATATATATATATATATATATATATATATATATATATATATATATATATATATCAGTGACGTGCAGTCACTAGAGGCTATCATGGAAAGAAAAAAAATGTAAAAAGAAAAAAAATGTATTAAATTGTTATATGTATCCAGTGATTATACTATAAAGTTATTTTCCATTTAACTTCACCAGTTTTAGATTATTTTTATTCAAGAGGAGAAGAGGCGGTCCAAAGACATGCATCTGGGGATAGGTTGATTGGCAACACTAAATTGGCCCTAGTGTGTGAATGTGAGTGTGAATGTTGTCTGTCTATCTGTGTTGGCCCTGCGATGAGGTGGCGACTTGTCCAGGGTGTACCCCGCCTTCCGCCCGATTGTAGCTGAGATAGACTCCAGCGCCCCCCGCGACCCCGAAGGGAATAAGCGGTAGAAAATGGATGGATGGATGGACGGTGCGGTGATCAGCAGCCAGTTGAGGCACTTGTGCCTCACCATGGATTGCGGACTCGGCTAACTGCTGGCCTGCTGTGCAGTGAGACCGTATTGCTATATGAACTATATTATACATTTACATAGTTTAGTTAGCTGAGGTATATAATGTACAGTGTATTTTGTCAAAAACTGTATGTGTGTAACGTATTTCTTGTGCTGAGCGATCATAAAACTGCTGCGAAGACACACTGGCTGAGGCTCGCAGTGGCCCGCCTCCTTGTGCCGGTTAATGCTAATGCGCCGTAGAAAACGGGGTGGGGGGGTGGGGTGCATTAACTTAAGCCCACACTTAAACTTTCCACGTGCAAGATTGAATCTATTGTAACCTATTTTTATGGGCTTTCCTCTTTGTGATGTTAAATTCCTGTTATACGCTGTTATACAGTATATGCCTTGCGCTCTTATTTTGAAGGCGCTAAGAGCGGAAGTGATGACACGTTGGAGTGGAGCGGAGGTTTTTGAAAGAAGGTAAATAAAGTGGTCCTCGTGTAAACTGGAGCCTCCGTGTTTATTATTTTGTAGTTTCATACAGTATAGGCGACATTTATAAACCCTCGGTTACACTATTTAAAAAAGTTATTTAATAAGAAGCCAAAAAGTGCAAAACCATAATGTTTGTGTTGGAGGAGTTGTGAATGACCGCAGGGCCACAACATTAGGTACACCTGCAGACTGCAGCACGGATTTCATATTTCATTCATTCACAACTCCTCCAACACGAACATTATTGTTTTTGCACTTTTTGGCTTCTTATTAAATAACTTTTTTAAATAGATTCAATCTTGCACGTGGAAAGTTTAAGTGTGGGCTTTAGTTGATATAACACTCTCGTCAGGGGGTGCATTAATCCAGCACAACAGCGGCGCATGTACTTCATTTATAAGTAAAGGTAAGACCATAATAACGTTTTTTTTTTATTAAATGTGCTTTTTGTGTGCTACAGTTTGTATGTGTAAAGTTAAAGTAACAATGATTGTCACACACACACTGGGTGTGGTGAAATTTGTCCTCCGCATTTGACCCATCCCCTTGTTCACCCCCTGGGAGGTGAGGGGAGCAGTGGGCAGCAGCGGCGCCGCGCCCGGGAATAATTTTTGGTGATTTAACCCCCAATTCCAACCCTTGATGCTGAGTACCAAGCAGGGAAGAATGCTGGTATGAGCTTTTGAACATAACCCGTTAACTGCTGCCAATCAAATGGTGAATAAGATACTCTTTAGGGTTCATATGTTTGTAAATCTGACTGTGATGAAGTCAGTGCCTCACCAGCCATGAACCTCACCGCATGTCACTGCTATATATATATATATATATATATATATATATATATATATATATATATATATATATATATATATATATATATATACTTGGTGTGTATATATACTTGGTGTGTATATAACACACTAATGGAGGGTTATGAAGTTGTTTTAGAGGTCTTTGAAGGCTACAATGGCGACTCCCTTTTGCTGCATCTTGCAAGCGTTTTTTATGAACTTTAGATTTAAAAAAAATAGACGTCTGTTCTCATCTCTCATGATTGTGACGATAGGCAAAATTCCAGAAATAAGTGCGGTTCCCCTTTAATACCTTGACAATATCGTAGCATGAGCTCTTGATATCGTTACATACCTAGTAAGACTGGAGGCTGATCACTACCAAAACTAGACTGCAGAAAAATGGGTGGTAAAAAGATGCTGCATCCGTCACTCATGCACAACAAACCATGCTATTATTGATATTCTAGTTAAAAACAAACAAACTGAAGGCTCGCAGCGATAGTGAGTCAGTTTTGTATTTTGTTTGTTTTGCTCAATGTTTTGTTTTTGTCTGTTTTATCCACCAATAGCATTAAATTACTAGGAGCTGTAAAATGCACTTCTCTCAAAACTGGACAGGAACTTTTTTAAGGTTAAATATCATCCTCAGCCTAAGTAAAGAAAATGCTCATGCATTAGTCATACTTTTCATTTGCTGTTTTCTTTCATTGGGCTAAATATTTATTTCCTTTACAATGCCGTGGAGGCTATTTGACGACAAACTGCTGGCGGTAGCGACGCCACAGATGGAAATGACACTGAGCTATTAGTGATTAGCGGTGATTCATTTTGAAGCTAATCTGCCTCCCTTCTCTCTGTTCTCGATACACATTTACCACCAAGCCCACTCTTTGACAAACATGCAACACCTTCCCACCCCCACTGAGGCACCTCAAAAGCATCTGTAAGATGAAGCTGTCGTGACTTCAAAGAGAGCCGGAGGTTAGGGTTCGGAGTTGAAGGGAACTTCCAAAGCACCTCGCTCATCTCCCTTCTCCTGCTTCTGTGTGTTGAAAACAAATTCTGAGGTAGACCGCTACTGCGCAGGGAGGGGTTTAGAGACTGTAGCAGAAGCTGATGAAAGGACTAGGTGAAGTAAGACAGGACACGGAAGGGGAAATATAGCCGTTAAGAGAAGCTCAACTGACGTGAAGTAAAAAGGCCCTGGATGGAGCTGTTCGGATCCCCCCTTTGAAAGAGCAAAGTTCTCTCAGGTTCTAATGGCTTGTCTGAATAAGGCGAGGAGACAAGAATTTAAGTTTAACAATTTATTCTACGAATTAATTAAGTGCAAACATTAGCAATTCCAGCTCTGGTGAGAAGACCAAGCTTACAAAGTCCAGCATTTTCTCTCTTAACTCAAAGCTCTGCATGCGGGCTTTGGTCCTCCTTGCTGCCCCTCCCTGGTAGAGATGTTTGGACGTTGTCCAATTAAACCAAAAGTTTCACCTAAGCGTGTCATGGACATGACCACATTTGTCCACCCTTGCTTCGTTTCTTTCCTGGCACCTCTTCTCACCATCAAAACCAAATAAGGTATTATGCGTGTATTTGCAAAGATAAAAACACAGGGTATACTCATTGGCCCGGTTTCTCGTTCACAGAATAAATAAAACCAGGATTTAAACAATCTGGTTTAAATTTAGCCACACTAATCCAGTTGCCTTCTGAGATGTCACTAAATTTCAGATTAACTAGTTCCTGATTAGGCAGCACGGTGGAGGAGGGCTTAGTGCGTCTGCCACACAATACGAAGGTCCTGGGTTCGATCCTGCGCTCGGGATCTTTCTGTGTGGAGTTTGCATGTCCTCCCTGTGACTGCATGGGTTCCCTCCGGGTACTCCGGCTTCCTCCCACCTCCAAAGTCATGCACCTGGGGATAGGTTGATTGGCAACACTAAATTGGCCCTAGTGTGTGAATGTGAGTGTGAATGTTGTCTGTCTTTCTGTGTTGGCCCTGCGATGAGGTGGCGACTTGTCCAGGGTGTACCCCGCCTTTCGCCCGATTGTAGCTGAGATAGGCTCTAGTGACCCCGAAGGGGACAAGCGGTGGAAGATGGATGGATGGATAGTTCCTGATAGTTCCTGATTACAGAGTCTCCGACTAAGGTAATCAACAACAACTAAGATCGTGTTTTGTATTAGATTAAGGATGACAATAAATAGATGGATGGTGCAAAGGTAAGGGTGCACTGAAAACCTGGGATGGAGTTTTTCAATATACATTTTAGCAGTGTGTGAAACTGGAGTTTGACTACTAATCTAAAAAAGAGAAAGAAATAATTGTAAAAAAAACCCAAAACATTTCAGTGTAAGTATGAAGAAACGTTTATATCAAATAATTTTAAAGTATAGCATAACTGAAGACAAACATGACAAAGGTACCAACTACCAAACCAAAATAGGAAATACATGGACTGAAATCTTGAGTCAGTACAACTCAAATGGCTGAGTGGTTAACATGTTGACTGCACAGTCAGGAGATCAAGGATTTAAATCTCTGTTTTCATCAAGCCAGCCAATTACTCCAGAAAGTTCTACCAATCACATTCTGATTGACATCATCAGGGAACTTGGTGTGATCCTTTACAGACTTGGTGCACTATTTTACAGACTGTTGATTTATTTACAGCACATAATACTAATTGTTTCACTATGAAGCTGACCTCACCCAAAAGCTGAATGTAAAAAGTTATTGTAAGGTATAGGGGGGGATTCCTGTCACTGAGTCACATGAAAGCTTTGTCCTCAGCAAAAAAATCATTTTAGATGCATTTTTTTCGATGTATGAAAACAGTCATAAAAATCTGTATCCTCAAATCTAATCAGAAGGTTATTTCTGTCTCTGAATAATGTTCTCTCTAGTCTTGGTGGTCTTTTAGCATCATTTAGGTATTAATCAAAGTTATCCATCTTCAAGACAAGTTTATTCATAGCGACCAATTTGTACGCAAGACATTTCAAATCGCTTTACAGATGTGTAAAATTATGGCGTCTAAAATCATAAATAAAAATTTAATCATCACAAAAATAATCACAATCAATCAAACTTTATTTGTATAGCACTTTACATACATATAAAATGTAGAACTAAGTCATTTTCATTTAAAATACTACAAATATTTTCAACATCTTACACATTTTTTGTCATCTGTTAAGGACCCCACACACACAAAGATTTAAAAAAAAAAAAAAAAGACAGGTATTGAGCCGTTTTGATCTTCTTGTGATCTTTATATGTGCTACAATCTAGCCAGCGCAGCACACCACACACTATTCTCTCCCACAATCATGCCTGATGTAAGCCGAAATCTGGTTTGAACAAATGTGATCTAAAATTGAAGAAAAAGATATTTAGCAACCACCATAGCAACGAATGTAACACACAAAAAAAGGTAACCTGAAAAATCACAAACGAGAGGAGGGAATGATCATGGTCCCAAGACATACTGCTACAATCTTTAATGTATTTTGTTGACAGATTGTTTACACTTGCTTTCTTGGTACTCGCTCAGTCTGATTGCTTCTTGATTGGCTATTTTCTTTACTCCATCACAATTCACACTGCGATGACTCAGGAGTCGTTAGCATTCCCCACAGACATAAGTTGTGGTCGTAATTATTGAACACGTTTACGATTGTCAGCCCGACACGTTTTGGAGGCGATTATTGGTAAACATTAACTCTTGACACAGATCAGGCCACAGGAAAATCTTACAAAACAATGTTTAAGGGCATAAGATGATTGGGCATTTTCTGTCCTCGATCGGAAAAAGGAAAATAGGGACAAAAACAGGCCGATTGTCTTTGTGTACCTCACTTTATTTTCCATGTACTGTAATGCATGCAGCCTTTACTTTTAAGTTAAACCTGCATCTGGACTGGTTTAAATCAAGCCATGGTTTAGACCTGAGTTAGCGCTAGTCTCCCTTAAAGGGGAACTGCTCTTTTTAGTAATTAAGTAATTGTTTACAATCATTATGAAAGACATGACGATGAATGGATTTTTTTTAATGCATTATAAAAATGTAATAAATTCGCTCAAAAGTCAGCTTACAATGGAGCCTATGGGAGCCGTTCAATTCTGCCTATAGAGCCCCTAGAAAACATCCAAACACTTCCATTAGGGTTTTATATACATGATGTAAGTATATATGTAATGTAGTAACGAGCACATCTATAATATTTATTATTTACGTATTATAATCAATTTAAGCATACGCGGCGCATTCATTTCAAAAACACATCACAATGTTTGCTTTTTTTTCCCCTTCATCACTGATTTCTATTCACTGCAGACTTTATGAGAGCCAACAAACATAATAAAACATCCCTTACTGCGCAAGGTCTGCTGTCATCAGGATGCCGACTGCAAGGATGTTCATATATTCCCATTTACGTGAAGAATGTATCATAAACCTCGCCAAGAAAGGGAGTAGGGAGTGGGAGGAAACAAGCGCTTTCCGTGTTTTTCTCACCATTTTCAGGTCCTAAGTGGCGGTCAACGTGTGCCAGGTGAGAGGCATGATTTATGATCTACAATAAACTTAGAGGGAGCAATGAAGTGAGGAAGCACCAGATTACTCAATGATCTAAACATAGGGACACACGGAAGGGATTACGTCGCCGCAATAAATAGTTTGTCTGTGTTAACACCTATCATAACAATATCACTAATACTTGGTTAATATTCAAGTCATGAAATGTTATTGGAGTATTGTTGCCTCTTTTTGAATCAGTTTTGAATCGGATTTCATGGGTGGAATAGTGGCGCTCCCATTGGCTGCACTGTAAGCGGTCGTTTATTTACGTTTATTTAATATTTAGAATGCATTAAAAAAAAATCCATCTGTTGTCATGTCTTTAGTAATGATTGTGAATGATAGGCAAAATTCCAAAAAAAAGTGCAGTTCCCCTTAGAAATTAGATTACTGTATTTTATGTACTATAAGCCCCTACTTTTTTCCTATGCTTTGTACCCTGCAGCTTATAAAACAGTGTGCCTAATTTATGGATTTTTCTTTGCTAATGGCCATAATGTTTTGACTTAAAAAATAGTTTTCATGAAACACCCACTGAAACACTGATGAGGTATGTTATTTTTTGTGCTATGGCGCCATCTGTTGTTGAGTTTTCTCACTACAGGTGCTGCAGGTTGAATGTCTACAGTATTTCCTTCTGTATAGTGCCTTGAACCCTAAGTACACGTTCCATGTACGAGTTGTCCATAGCGTACTACTTGGATGATTTCTTTATTCATCACTCCAAGCAAAGTATCTTACGTTTTATTATTTACCTAAAACAATTAATACTTACTAAACCATCACATGTTTGATGGTAGGCGTTTTGTACATGCTATCTAATGTAATCAAGCTAACATCGTTAGCATTAGCGAATATGCTAACACGTTTACAAGTGTCTGTGTTAGTAATATCAGCTTACAATGGCATTCTGTTTGTGTTGTTTCAGTTTCACAAAATCCTCAGTAAATTCACCAAAACGTCACCACGGAGTTATTGAGTCTGTTTAGCTGATTGGAGAGATAGCTTCCGCAGCTAGTGGGTCCATGACGGTGACTTCTGTTTTGTTTGATCAACCGTTTTACTGCCGTGTTACAGACATGGTTTGGAAACAATTAGAGTATGTAATTAAACATTTACAAAATCTTTCTGTGTAAATAACTCATTTCACAACGTATACCGTAATTTCCGGACTATAAGCCGCACCTGACTATAAGCCGCACCAGCTAAATTTAGGGGAAAATACAGATTGATCCATATATAAGCCGCACCCGACTATAAGCCGCAGGGTTTTGATGTGTAATTACCGTAGTATATAGGGGTTCCTCCTACCACGGAGGGGATTGTCGGGACAGAGATGACTGTTTGGGAACGCAAAGCGTCCCATTTATTAACAATAAATCTTTCAATCATTCAATCAAACTTTCACATCTTTGACATGGCGAACAGCATTCGTGCAGAGTACAAATAATACAACGGTGCAAAGTAATACAAAGTGCTCGCCTGTACGTTATCAAAATAACCAGCCTACCGGTATATGAAAAGTCAGTCTTTAATCATTGTGTCATCGTCTTCCTCCTGCGTACTAAAACCACCGAAATCCTCATCGTCGTTGTTGGAGAAGAACAGGCCGTAAATAAGCCGCACCCCTGTATAAGCCGCAGGGACCAGAACGAGGGGAAAAAGTAGCGGCTTATAGTCCGGAAATTACGGTATATATGCCGCTTATACTGGTAGTCTAATATGGCTAATATATGGAAACATATTTTTCCTTTGGTGGGCTTGTATACAGGTGCGGCTTATATACAAGTGGGCTCTATAGTCTGGTAAATATGGTATTTAATTTAGGACTAGGACAAAAATTTCAATCCATGTCATAAGAAAGCCATTTCAGTAAATTATTGGTTTAAAAAGTGATTTAGTCTAGAACTAGGATTAATCCCTGTACGGGAAACTGGGCCAAAGTGTCTTGTCCTTGAACAGAACAAAGTGGATAGAGAGTGAGACTCCCTATACATTCCACTCTGCTTTAAGGTGGAAAGTATTCCCCGAACAGAACTAGAGGCTGTACAACTTCCACATCATGCTTTTCCACCCAAGAAAGAGGCCACTTCAGGTGAAGGGTACTTGTGAAAGGTTTGATGCGTAGCAGTCTTTCAGAAAAGATGAGACAGCCATCACTCGGACGCAAGGATTTACTGCATCAGCAAGAAGCGGCGGTACGGCGCAGAGCTTAGTGCAATTTGGCTTCTTTTTTTTAACATGCAAAAAGACCCTTCAAAGAAGTCTTTATTTGACCTCACTGATCGAAACATTATGTTGTTTTTAAATTTGATTTTTGAGCACTGCAGCTTTGTGAGCCCCTCAACGCGGCTAATTGCGTCCTATCAATGGAGGATAAAAAAAAAAAACACCTCGCCAACATTAAAAAGAGCGGTGCAAACTCCCTGCTGAGCTGATTGCACATAACTCATATTTGCAGCCGTGCCAAAAGCGGTGCATTTAATGAGGCTAATCAAACTGTAATTTATTGTTGTTTTTGCTATTTTATAATTAAGCATGAATGATGCTTATTTTGATGACATGGCGGCATGAAATCAACAGGAAATATTTTAGTTTTCAACCTCCAAGATTCAAATAAGCTAGCTCTCCAAACTGTCTTCCCAGTCAACGTATGATGATTGACGTTCCGCACGCTGATTGACATGTACGCTGGAGGGTCCGCCGTGCCGAGGAGCACATGCATGGTCACCAGCATTTGTGTACATGTGCACGGCAATGTCGCTTGTGATCAGTGTATGTCTTGTTTCTCTTCGGGGGTCACATGAGATGAATCAGCTGTACTTTGATTCAGATAATCTTCGAGGTGACAGGTGGGAGTTATGCAATCAACGCCAAGAAGAAGCATCATATTTTTTACTCGAATCTACCGTAAAACTAAAACAAATTTGCCCATAAATAATATTAATCCAATTGATTCTTCCTAGACACCCAAAACTATGAACACAATATATATGGAAAATATATATTGTTAACATAAGAAAACGATGTGAAACACAAATGGTGAACATTTAACTTTTAATAAGGACTTAAAGTGGAACTTTATTGGAATTTTGCCTATCTTTCCCAATCATTATGAAATACATGACTTTTTTTTTTTGCATTCTAATTTGTAAATTAATGTTAATAAAAGTACGCTTACAGCAGAGCCAATGGGAGATCCGCTATTCCGCCCATAAAATCCAATAAAAAAAACATCCAAAAAGTGCCAACAATACTCAATTTACATTTTGTGACTTGCATATTAAACAAGTATTAGTGATATTATAATAAGAGCTAACACAGACGACTATTTATAGCAGTGTCTCGATCACAAGCTTGTGTGCCAATGTTGACATCATCGAGTCAGCTGTTTTCTCAGTGATGCGTTTTTTAAATTAATTTGCTGCGTGTGCTTAAAATGATAAATGCATAAATATTAAATGCTATTATACATGTGCCTGTTACTACGTTACTTATATACACACTGTGCATATAACACCTTAATGGAGGTGCTTGGATGTTTTTTTAAGGGCTTTATAGGCAGGATAGAGCAGATCCCATAGGCTCCATTGTAAGCGGTCTTTTGATTTAATGAATTTAATATTTAGATTGCATTAAAAAAAATCCATCCGTCATGTCTTTCATAATGATTGTGAACGATAGGCAAAATTTAAAAAAAGTGCAGGTCCCTTAAAGGCGTGAATGACGATGAGCTACACGGACATCACCTTTAAACTTTAAAACAAGTTACTTTTTTAATTCAATAGTTTCGCTCACCTTCTTTATCAGGTTGCTGGCACTCGCAACTTTGTTTGGCATACCAGTGAATTATTTAAAGGTTGTCTTCAATAAAAAAAACAGACAGGGTTACCAAAGCGTGCAATTTTTTGGTTGGGGAATCAATTCTGCGGAATGATAAGCAAGAACACTGACTAGTTTGTTACCTGCCGAGGGGTGTCCTGATCCAATACTGATATTGGTCCGATATCAGTAAAGAACGAGTACTGTTTTTGAATGTAAAACATCAGAAAGAAGCTTTGAAGCATGTTTACTTGTGCAAAGCTGGACAGCCAGTTAACATCTAAATGTCCTCCAATAAGCACACAAGGTTGGTCTTTTCTTCTATTTTAGTCAAGTCATTTACAAAAACTAAACATGGTAATTTATAGGCGACTGGGACCTAGCAGCTACACAACAGCTAAGCACACAATAGCATACAAGCTAGACATACGTATTAAGTGTCCTTGATGAAGCAATAGTGCAGTTTTAAACATCACATTTGTCAATATAAACAAGTATCAAATAATTATAGTTACATATAGCCAAGACAGAAGCTTATTAGAAAGTATTTAGTAACAAACGTGTTTGCATCACTCTACTTACTGCGCCATGAGCTTAACTTCATACATTTTTGTTACCACTACAGCTTGCAAAGAAATATTACCGCTCCCATCAATTAGCATCAGGCCACTCCAGACGGTTAATAATGAATATGTTCATGTTTTTTATACCTACCATTGTTCTCTGTTTAAGGTAATTCCACTTGATCAAACCTTTTCAAACATTCTACACTGCAAAATAAAAAAAGAATGTATAATTTCTGCTGCTATCGAATCAATATCAGCCAGTACTCAAGGCTCCATTTTCGATATTTTTTCGCAGTTAACAAGTTTGCACACCCCGAGTTTGGCCGTAAAGTAACCAAGACGGTTTACAAAAAGCAGGACTAAACCCAGATTTTTTTTGTCAAAATAAATAATCCAAAAAATAGATCTTACAAAAACGTGGTACCACTGAATCTAACAATTCTTATTTATCCAAGGTAAAGAATGTAGAAAAGTGGAAGGTATCAGTATTGTAATGCTAACCTTTTCAGCCTTGGAAAACTCACTTCATTCACTTTTTACAAAAAGTTTTTTTTTTCAGGAAATACCATATTGCAATATTTAAATAAGCTTAAAAAAAGGATCTTACAAAGAAATCGTATAACACATTTTACTTATTTCCTGTTTACTTTGTTGTCACCCGCAGCCGGTAGAAGCAGTTGTTCCTAAATTAACACACCTCCTCCCCTTCTATTAGAGCTACCAGCAAAAAACATAAAACTCAACCAAATGTCGGCTAGTAAAGTAGGCTCGCTCCATAAAGTCCCCGCATCACACTGTTTCTGGCTGCCTGCTGTGGACGCCTTGTTAATTACATAAGCAACAATGTGGCTGATAGTCAGGCCTGGCAAAGTAAAAAAAAAAAAAAACAAGTGAGAAGTTAGCAAACATTTAAAAGGACAAAAATATAATATTAATCACAGTATTCTGTGAAGTTGCAAATCGCTAGTAAACGCCTCTAGAAATTGATTTAAGTTAGAGTAAGGAGGAAATTGGAGTATTTTACGTTCGGGGAGAAGTTTGTCTTAAAGATATTCGGTCCTGGTCATTAAATTCACTTGTTACACACCATGTCAGTGTGCCAGATCAATATCAACAACAAACCGGTCATAACTGCCAAGTGTAGCTAATCAATCAGTCTTTTTACCTTATTTTGCTGCTGGAGAAAAAACTCAATGTTTGTGTTAAAATTTAAAAAAGCAGCCCCCACTAGGGCTTGCTGAAACAGCAAAGTACAGTGGTACCTCATGTTTCATTCATCTTCCAAAAGGTCCAGCAAAAACCAAATTTTTAGCTGAATACATTTTCCCATACATCGTACTCAATAACAATAGCACAGAGACACTAGCGCGTGCTATTTCTTTTTGTTTGGGCACTCGATTCCACGTAATAATACACGGGCAAACTGACTACAGCACTACTTTAACCTACAAGTTTTTTTGGTTCTGTAACCGGGCTTGTACCTTAAACACTCATATCTCAAATCGGTGTGGTCCATTGAAATTAATTTATTTATTTCTTCAGTACACTTTTAACATGTAACATGCCTTTTGTAAAGAAAAAAAAAACTTTTAAGTCATATATTGTATGAAATACAATAGAATGTAGAAGAAAAAAAATACAATAGTTTTATGAAGTAATGTAATAATAGTATTTACCTTGGAGAGTGGACGTCTACAGTATTTCCTTCCGGCTGCTTCCTCTTCAAACACACCATCAGCTGCTTATCCATATTTTCATAGATACATGAAGATGGTGTGGAATTTATGTATTAGTTTAGCGTCCTTCGCTGGCAATATCGACTCATTCTGCTTAAGTATGTTGTAGACTAGCAGTGCTACGCTAAAACACCCTTGCCAAGTCGGCTGCTCGGTCTGTTAGTTTTTTTAATATTTATTCATTTGATTCAATTAATATAATCCTTCTTGGTTAGGGTGTCCGCCCTGAGATCGGTAGGTTGTGAGTTCAAACCCCGGCCGAGTCATACCAAAGACATGAATAATGGGACCTATTACCTCCCTGCTTGGCACTCAGCATTAATGGTTAGAATTGGGGGTTAAATCACCAAAAATGATTTTTTTCTGTCAGTGCCGTTTTCGATGACGCACCCGGATGTTGTCTGAATGTCAAACATGGCGTCCCATGTGCTGCAGTGACTTGTTTCTTTAATGTAAATATTCCTTTTTCCACCGCTGCTGCCCACTGCTCCCCTCACCTCCCTGGGGGTGATCAAGGGTGATGGGTCAAATGCAGAGAATAATTTCGCCACACTTAGTGTGTGTGTGACAATCATTGGTACTTTAACTTTAACTTTTTTTTTCAGGACGGTCTTCACATTCACTTTATTTGTTCCAATGGTTGGTAAACAAATATATGTCGATCTCTAGGTATACACTAATGCAAGCGAGTAAGACAGGCTCTTACGGGTTTAACTGGCATCCGCTATGCCAACTTGCGCTGCGGAGGCTCGTAATTTAAATTTGGCTCTAATTAGCTGAGCTCGTATCTCAAAACACTCGTAAGTTGGGGCACTCATAAGCCGAGCTACCAATGTAGTTTGTTACACACAACGTTTGGCCCTACAATATCTAAGACAATACAAGAGAACCGGGGCAAGATTTAGTGAAAATATTATTTTAAAATACACTCGGACAAAAAGTGGGGCGTACAAAAACTCATGCACCACTGTACTTGAAAAATTGGAAGACGTGATTTGCAGATGCAGCCTCCTTTGGATTTGCGAAAACATGCTTTACTCCTATGAATGACCTTTTTAGTGGTCAAGTACCCTCTTAAAGTCGTGCTGGTCCTTGTGTTTGCTGGAGTCAGCGGTGCCTCAGAGCAGCAGAAGACCGTGACCTGTCACTGTAGAGGAAAAGGATGTTTGACGTCAATGAAACTAGGAATGTAATCTATCCTTTTAAAAGTGTTCTCAGGGTAAAGACCATTTTGTGAGGCACTTGTCCCTTTTAAAAAGCTAACCCCTTCAATCGTGTTGTCTTAGGTATCGAATGTCCGCGCAGTTCCAGGAATACGCCCGGAGGAATGCAGGTAGCCGAGCCTTTCAGCGATGAGGCAATGCTGTTCACCAAAGAGCTGGTGCTGCAAAGGGAGGTAAGCAGTTGAGACCGACTTTCTGATGCTTTCTCTCAAAAAAAAACCCTCCACAATTCTGCTAGGGAGTGCATTTTGGTGAAATGGGGTGGGACGAATGTGTATTTTACTTTTATTACTGCAGAGGGGGGCTCACTTTTACTTTGACTCTCCATTGCCGCTCTTGTTTTGTGCGCACACCACCATGTCAAAAATCCAATTTAGCCTAGCGGCACATTTCAAAACAAGCCAACGACTGGGGTTTAACTCTTTTTCAATCATGAGTGTATTGATTAAAATAAACACACGGCAGACACTCTTTCATAAAATAATACTACTGCTGCAATAAAATTTACATGCAATTGAACAGGGATATGAACCGCAGTTATTTAAGCGAGACAAATGCTGGATACACAAAGAAAGTGAAAAGGAAAACTCAGTAAATAAGAGAGACAGCTGAGACCACACAACAGCCTGAAAATGACAATGCTTCTGGAACTCTTCTAGTATTCAAGCAGAATCAAATTTTAACAGACATGTGAGTTTGGTGTTGAGCTGAATTTCTGATGTTTATTCATGTAAAAATAATAGGATACTCCTTAAATGCTGCATGGCAAAATATTGAGTGTAACAAAACTACAGGGTTTTCCCTTGGAATCGAGTGCAAAGAATTCCACCCTTTGGTCACATTTTACATTATTTTTGTAATAGTTACCTTCGCCAGTATTATGTAATCTCTTGAGTTATCAAATCAAACGAAGCTTTATACACATTGGCAAGTGGCAAACATAAAGTGCTTTGCACAAAAAAAGAAGAAAAGAACAAAACACACACACGTACACAGCGCTATTGACAATAACAAAACAAAACATGGCATTGCACTGAGGATTGAGGAAAAATACCACCTTTGAGGCGTCCATACTGAAGAATACCTCAAATTAACATCACCGAAAAAATAGTATAAAATATATGTAAATATAATAATATAAATAATACATTAATAAGTTAATAAAAACATAAAATTGGGATAATATTAGTAACAACAGCAATAAATACAACAATAAAAACAAAAATAAAAATAGCAAATATAATGAAAATAAAAGACGTGAGAAGAGTTTACCATAATCAGTAAAAATCCTTAATAAAAAATTGTCTTTAGCCGTTTAAAATAATATTAACAGGCTCTGCAGTCTTGAGGCTCTCAGGTGGGGGCCACAGTGGCTAAATGTCGCCTCACCGTGGGTCCTTGTACTGGTATTTGGTAAAGATAAAAGTTTGGTGCCAGAGGATACGCGAGAGTTGATACAGTAAAAGCAGGTTGGATAGATAAGACAGCGCAAGGACATTAAGACATTTGAAAACTAACAATACAACTTTAAAATCGACCCTGAAGTGGACGGAAAGCCAATGCAGGGACTTTAAAACTGGTGTAATGTGCTATCGCCCTCTGATCCTCGTCAGCATGCGTGTAATAATTGTAGCGTTCTGATAATTTTTTCCGAAGGCCAGAGAGCAGGCTATTACAATATTCTAATTGACAGGAAATAAAAGCATGCATTAGCACCCCTGTGTTGGACTGAGAGAGAAATGGGCAAACTCTGGCTATGTTCTTAAGATGATGACAACCGATTTTTGTAATATTTTTAAAATGTGGGATAAAAGTCAGCTCGGAGTCAAAAATCACGCCCAGATTTTTTTATAATTTTTTTTGTTTAAAATCTTGTAATTTTGGTCAAAGTTTCTCCCTCTGGCCTTACGGACTTACAATTAAAACCTCTGTTTTGTCATGGTTGAGCTGTAGGAAATGCCATCCATGACTTGATATCTAAAATGAAGTTATAAAGGGTATCAATTGGTCCTGTGTTATCAGGAGACTCGACAATGTACAATTGTATCATCAGCGTAACTGTGGAAAATGCTGCTGTGTCTCGAAATGACGTCCGCAAGAGGTAGCATATAACGATGAAAAAGAATGGGACCTAAAATTGAGCTTTTGGGGAACCCCAGTTCTTATTTTATGGGCTCCTGAGGAACATGCATCCATACTTGCATAAAAACATCTGTCTGTGAGATAAGAGCGTAACATTTCGAAAGTAATGGAAAAAATAGTTTATGAACAGGTCGATAGTTACCTTGCCACTAATAAACTCATGTACAAATTCCAATCCGGCTTCAGAACTAACCACTCCACTGACACATGCCTTCTCTATCTGACCGACCACATCAAACATGAGGTGGACGCGGGCAAATACTGCGGCATGGTCATGCTGGACCTTCAGAAGGCCTTTGACACCGTTAACCACGCTATACTGTTGGATAAGCTCAGAGCAATCGGATTTGATAAAACCTCATCGAGCTAGATGCAATCTTACTTGGAGGGGACGAAACAGGTGGTAGAGGTGAACTGCACAGTGTCCCCCCCTCTCAGTAAGCTGTGGAGTCCCCCAAGGCAGTATATTAGGGCCTTTACTGTTCCTAATATACATAAACGACATGTCATCAGCATGCGACTGTGAATTGTTCTTGTTTGCGGATGACTCGGCCCTGCTGGTATCCGGCAAGGACAAGTCACAGGGGGAGAACATCCTCAGTGCTGAACTCTGTAGAATTTGCACCTGGCTCGCTGACAACAAGCTATCCATACACTTGGGTAAAACGGAATCCATCTTATTTGGGTCCCACATCAACCTTAAGAAAGTCAGTGACTTCACTATAAAAGTGGGTGACATTGTTATCACCAGGAAAGATGAGGTCACCTACCTAGGTTTCATTCTAGAGGCTAATCTTTCCTGTGATAAAATGGCAACCAAGATAATCAAAATGGTCAACCAACGAACAAGATTTCTCTATAGAATCTCCTCTCTGGTCAACAAAAGCACCATGAAGATTCTAGCGGGACCTCTCATTCAACCCTTTTCCGATTACGCATGCACCTCCTGGTACCCTAGCACCTCCAAAAACCTCAAATCTAGACTCCAAACATCCCAGAACAAGCTAGTCAGATTACTTCTAGACCTCCACCCCAGATCACACCTCACTCCTACCCACTTCTCCAAAGTGGGCTGGCTCAGGGTGGAGGACAGAGTAAAACAACTTGCACTGAGCCTAGTCTATAAAATCCGCTAAACCTCCCTGATACCGAAGTACATGTCAAACTACTTCCTTAACGTAAATGACCGCCATAACCACAACAGCAGGGGGAGCTCCACTAACCACGTTAAACCCAGATTCCGATCTAACAAAGGTCTTAACTCATTCTCTTTTTATGCCACATTAATATGGAATGCACTCCCAACAGGTGTAAAAGAAAGGGCATCTCTATCCTCCTTCAAAACCGCACTAAAATAACACCTACAGGCAACTTCAACCCAAAACTATCACCCTCCCTTCCACATCCTACCTCCCCGGATTGTAAATATTGTAAATAATTTAATGTACATACTCTGATGATTATCTTGTGTGATGACTGTATTATGATAGTATATATCTGTATCATGAATCAATGTAAGTGGATTTAAACAAGTTGAAAAACTTATTCTGGTGTTACCATTTAGTGGTCAATTGTACGGAATATGTACTTCACTGTGCAATCTACTAATAAAAGTTTCAATCAATCAATCAATCAATCAATCAACCAAGTAAAAACAGTACCAGAGAGGCCCACCAGGTTTCTAAGTCTGTTTAATAAAATGTGATGGTCTACTGTAGCAAAAGCAGCGCTTAGAGCCAGCAGAACGAACACTGAGTTTTTTATTATTTAAATTCCACCTAATGTCATTTAAAATCTATAAAAGTGCTGTCTCGGTACTGTGGTTCATCCTTAAACCAGAAAGATGTGTGTGTAAAATGTTATTTATATTTAAAAAGTCATTGACTTAGTTATCAGCTTTACTCAAAACTCAAAGTTATTGGCTGATTTTGATGAAACGTTCAGATAATTTCTAATATGTTATTTTTTTATTTAATAATTTTTTGTTACAAGGCTGGGCTTCAGTGTGTGAATGCGTATTTGTGTATGCTAGCAGCCCTGCCTCCACCCACACCGGTAGTGGGATCTTAGCCGAGGATGTCGTTGTGGCTTGTGCAGCCCTTTGAGACACTCGTGATTTAGGGCTATATAAGTAAACTTTTGATTGATTGATGATTGATAGTGTGAAGTGAATTACATTTTTATAGCGCTTTTCCTGGAATGACTCAAAGCGCTTTACACAGTAAATTACTGACAAGAGGGTTCACTGTTGTTTCTTTTGTTCCACTAAAGAACAAAGGCACCAGCTGCTGAGATTGATGCAATAAGTGAACCCTCTTGCGGCCTTTTTTTTTTTTTTTTAAAGGATTCAGCACTATTGGGAGATAAAGCCTGGCGTTGGTCTGTGCTCTCTGTGGGCTTGTTTTAGTTCTCTATAATTCCTCAATATAAAACGTGTTTTGTGTTAGTATTTTTAGCGTGTCTGGAATGGATTAATTGCAATGTAAAAAAAAAAAAAAGTTTGTGTACATTTTTGTTTTAGTCTTACCGTTTGGAAACTAGTTATGAAAACTGTGGTTCTACTGCATCGGCAGTTAGTTGCCAAGCTCCATCTGTGCCCCTGCAAATCATTTTTTTTGATGGCAGCCATGTTTTTCATGCAATCTTGTTGATATTTTACAAATATGTGCTTGTCAGTCCTCTAAATGTTGACTGCATGTTGGTAAATTGTTGTAAAATGGTAAAATGTTAAGACACCAAACACACTCCTGCCCAGTGTGGTCTAAAACTCACCTGGTTGTTCGTGCATCAGCGCTTTCACAAGCTTTAGAAAACTCCATCCAATGTGTTCATTCACATGCTAATGGATTTTTATAGGGAGCGGTGAATGGACCAAAGCCACCACCGTGGGAGCTAGCTATAATCCCGCTACCACTTAACAAGGCCACACGCACGCGCACACACACTTCCCTTCTTCCATCCCTATCTCAAGTTTTAAAGGGCTTTTTGTGTCAGGTGGCTGACACTCCTGTCCTCTGGTGTTTAATTGTCATGGAAATGTTGCCTCGCATAAGCGTGACTGGTTTTTTGTCAGCTTCTAAACAGGTTGATAAAGACAGCCTTGTTTACTGTATAATCAGATCTGGTTGGTGGTCATGAAAGGTTTCTACATGCCAGGCAGCGACTGTACAATTCTTCCTTTTTCTATGATGATATTAATATCGTGCTATATGATAGCCTCAAAGCTCGACACCCACATCTGCGCACTGCCCATAGAGCAGGGGTGTCCAACTCATTTTAGCTCATGGGCCGAATGGAGGAAAATCTATTCCCACGTGGGCTCGACAGGTAAAATCACAGCATAATAACTTAAAAATACAACTACAACAACTTCAAATTGTTGTACTTCGGCCCTAAATAGAACAAGCACATTCTGAAAATGTATGTATTGTGAAGAACACAATGAATTTAGACTTAATCTCAATGTATCTACAAAGCAATTAAACTTTAAAAGACAGCCCATCTTGGATTGAACAAAATACAAAATCAAGCATAAATGAAAACTTCTGTGTCAACTACCTCAATTGTCATTTTCACTGTTTACTTTCTTTAAATGTGCACAGAAGTCAATCGTTTTCACAGAACTATATCAATGTGCAGTGTCTCATGCAACATTTTAAGTGGGATGACCAATTGTTTATTTTACGTTTGGTCAAGGGGGAGGAGTCACAGCCCCGCTTTACCGTGTACCTATTGCTTGGTATACTTGCTCATCCCGGTATAAACTATTTGCTTGCCTAAGAGAATTGCTAATATGACATCCAGTGTACACATTTAAACAGCAGTTTAATTTGAAAATGCAGCCCAATTTTACTCTTAGCAAACTCATTTCGCAGGCCGGATGGAACCTGTTCGCATATTTGACATAGACTGCCATAGAGCTTACAAAAATCACTTTCAAACTGTCGAAATTACAGCATCAAGGCTACAACACGCGTCCATGATATTATTGTTGGACCTCTGAGGTGTTTGTGAATACCCTTGTTTATCCAGGTCATTGTCTTCTCAGAACATAGTTTACCATCAAAACTGGGCCGTTCAGGCGTCAGACACCTCTCGTCCGAGCAGGCTTCTTCTATTTAATGCTCAATGACTACATAGGACAACTGTATAGCTAGCACTCTATTATTTAGGCTCAATTCGAATACGGCCTTGTTTTGCCCTTCTTGGTTTTGCGCGTTCACGACAATCAAGGCGTTCAAGGGCGAAGTACATCCCTTGAAGTGAAGTGAGCTCGCAGACCTCCCTACACTATCCAGTGCGAGGAGGAAGATGGCAGACCTAAAACCCAGAGAAGTGTACAAATATAAGTAATAAGTGTAATTTTTTTTTTTTTAACATTCACACTTGTGGTTTTAGTCAGACTTCGAACCTCTGCGACTGCACATAAATATTGGCTTCAAATACAGAAAACACATTTTACATAGTGCAAGCTGATGCACCAACACTTGCATATTTCGCCAAAAACGTCTTCTAAATGGTCTTCTTTTTAATAAAGATAGGTGAACGAAAACCAGAAGAGCTCAAGTAAATTCGAACATCCTGTGCGATGGCATTTGGAAAGTAAACAAACATTTGCCGCACCTGCCTTACGACACAGCTGGCAAACGGCGAGGGTTGATGACGTAGCAAGACTTGAGGGACGTCCGTATGCACATACGTGTATTTGCAATACTTCGCCATGGCACAAGATGCTAGAGCCGAGAGGAGTGTCAAGTAAAAGAGGGGAGGTGTAGGAGGGAGAATGTAAAATGAGCCCTCGGATTTGAACTAAAATACTAGAACTCAAGGACCAATATGATAGTTCTCGAGCTCAGTGTAGAGCTGTTCATGCCCAAAGACTATTAATTGAATAAGCCTTCAAGGATAATCTGAAAAGTCAAGTTGCTTTTGGTTCAATGCCCTCTGAGATGTATTTTAACAAATGTTTAAAAATACTATAGTATATACTATATTTTAAAATTCCACAAACTGAAGCAAGTTTCGAGTCATCAGCTGACAAAAATAGGTTTCCAAAAGAAGAACAGTTTCCACCCACACGTACTTGACGGTGGAAAAGAGCTGCATTAGCCTGACTGCAGAGGTAAAAGAGGGTGCAGGAAGCACAGCTAATGAGAGCCCAGTAAAGTCACAGCAGCCTCTGCTGCATTAAATATATAAATGTAGGACGACTGTAGGAGAGGAAGAACTGGTCCATGACCTTGATCCATCCTTTGGTCCCGCAGAGCAAGAGAACTGTGACAGAATTTTGGAAGTGTGTGCCGCACAGATGACATTTGATGTGTGAATAGCTTTTGATTGCGGAGGCTTTACATTAATAACATTTGATTCGGGCAAATCTATTTAGCATTCATCAGATATTTTTATACTAACAAAGGCTTTTGTTTGTCTGATGAATGATCTGTTTACTAGTTGTGTCTCCACCTTCCCTAATCGTGCTCTACACTACAATTTCCTCATTTCTTCTCAATTTCAATTTTCTGACTCCACATTTTGACTCACATTTAGAGTCCAGCCTGCATTTTTGTACATTTTAATCCTGACAACAGTGAGAAGAGCCCAATATCTTTTTTTTTTCAATTCACCTCAAACCTCAAGCCAATTCCCTGTTGCCATAGATTCCTTTCAGATTCCCCACTTTGGTCTTTTCTGTACTCCCGCTCCTTCTTTCTCTGTGTGTGATGTTTTTTTTTTCCCAGCATGAGTCAGCTACACAGAGTTTTGGAAAATCACATTGCTCCCCACAGACACTCCTGTTGCTTTCTTTATGACTTTGGTTTAATTTCTCTTACTTGCCTCAGACAAAAACTCTCCAGGATGAATAACTCTCACAAACGTCTTGGCATGTGCAAACCCTTACCTCAATTTTACTGCAAATGCGCACTGGTGGCATCATTCATGGCGGTGTCATCACTCCGTCAGGTTGCGTCTTGGCAGCTTGAAGATCCACTCCACAAAAGATTTATCAATCTCCACTAATAGCTGTTTCTAAAAGCTTCGATTACTGCAGGAACTTTTGTCGAGTCAGCAGCGTCTTCTCTTTATTTACCTCTGGCTACAGTCTCAAGTAGTTAAAACATTGTCTTGTGGTGGATCAATCCATTTAGCGTTCCTCATACTCGTCACAATATGCCAATCATACTATGCTCAGGCCCACTTGGCAACTAAAATCTCTCGTGTGCTCCGATCTGTGCTCAAGTTTGGTGCACAGTCGAGTCATAGAATGACTGTAATGCGATCACCGCAAACAAGTTCTTAGTAATAACCAAAACATTTCATAACAGAATAAAAAATAGAGACTCAAAAGAATCCAAAAGTCAAACCCCACAGCAATGCTCGCTCACTTCTGACTACATTGGTGTGCATAATAAAAATTTCATTTTTTTAATTAATGCAATGTCTTGTCTCGCGAGTAATTAATGATAACCGCCTTTTTGCACGTGAAACAAAGTTAGCGTGGAAATACATTTGTACCTTGGTTTTTGTTAGTTATGCGTTCCAAAAGTTGCAGCAAAGACTGAATCATGCAAAAACCAAAGCAGTTTTTTACTAGGGCTGTGAATCTTTGGGTATCCCACGATTCGATTCAAAATCGATTTTTTTTTTTCAATTCAACACGATTCTCGATTCAAAAACGATTTTTTCCCCGATTCAAAACGATTCTCTATTCATTCAATACATAGGATTTCAGCAGGATCTACCCCAGTCTGCTGACATGCAAGCAGAGTAGTAGATTTTTAAAAAAAGCTTTTATAATTGTAAAGGACAATGTTTTATCAACTAATTGCAATAATTCAAATTTGTTTTAACTATTAAATGAACCAAAAATATGACTTATTTTATCTTTGTGAAAATATTGGACACAGTGTGTTGTCAAGCTTATGAGATGCGATGCAAGTGTAAGCCACTGTGACACTATTGTTCTTTTTTTTTTTTTTTTTTATAAATGTCTAATGATAATGTCAATGAGGGATTTTGAATCACTGCTATGTTGAAATTGTAACTAACATTAAAACTGTTGTTGATAATATTCATTTTTGTTTCACTACTTTTGGTTTGTTTTGTGTCGTGTTTGTGTCTCCTCTCAATTGCTCTGTTTATTGCAGTTCTGAGTGTTGCTGGGTCGGGTTTGGTTTTGGAATTGGATTGCATTGTTATGGTATTGCTGTGTATTGTTTTGTTGGATTGATTAATTCCAAAAAAAAATAAAAATAAAATAAAAAAATAAATAGATTTTTAAAAAATGAGAATCGATTCTGAATCGCACAACGTGAGAATTGCAATTCGAATTCGAATCGATTTTTTCCCACACCCCTAGTTTTTACCATAAGAGATTTTAATCCAATTAAAGCGTTCCAAACACCCAAAAGTATAAACCTGTCATTTTAGAGAATTTAATGAAATGTGTTTTAAACATTATGCTTTTTAAACAGCTCAACACAAAGACTTAAACAGATGGATAAAAACAAAGGATAAAAAAATTACATGTCTTACCAGATTTTGTATTTTGTAGTAATACAGAATTTGTATTCCTGCTGTAGATGTCCTTGCATTTAGAGGAAGAGCTACAATTTCATGCATTAATAACACAAAATGTGGATTGTAATGATCATGGTTTGATTGTCAAAGATGTTTGGTAATGTAATCTGTGATTTTGAATAAATGCTTCTGATATGTACAAGTTAATGAATGGGCTTCATATTGCTGCATGGCAATGTTTTAACTTTGTCTATTTATATATACATTGTAATATTCAACTTGTTAAACATTTTGTAACTGAGGAGTATCAACCAGAACATGTTATAAAAAATATACACAATATTTTAGCCAACCAGAAAAATTCTTCCCCATATTTTGTCAGCTGATGTACTAGCATGTATTGAGGTGCAAATATCGCAGATTACTTTACAAAACATATTTTACAATGCATCACCGTGATGTAAGACAGGACATTTTTATTTTGTTAATGTAGTTAAAACGGATGTAAAACGTAGCGCTTTTATTTTGAAGCCGGAACTGATTTGAAGACGGATCTGACTTTTTGCAATTAAAAAGTCCCCTTTCGACTTCCTGCTTACGTCTTTCATTTCTGTTGAGCTTTTATGCCATTTTACTAAAACAGTCACAGTAGCTATCTGCATTTTGTTATCAACGCACCTTAACCGTAATCCAAACACGGAAGTAAAGCTCCTCTCTGAAATGGCAATGCACATCAGCAGGCATTTGGTCCATGTCGTCTCACGGCAGTCGAAGATAAAATAATCTTTTCTTATCGGGAGAATGACTCGCCATAGCTTTGGGTCAGATATTTTCATAATGTCCCCCTTTTCTATATGCATTTCTGCTTGCTATTTTCGAGCTTGTGGCTCAACAGTAACTGGATGCTATTACATTTTCCCATGCTACGGAATGGCCTGAGGGTCAAACATGAGTCAGGATGCATGCCGTGAGAGTAAAGCTGCAACATTTGAAGCCGGATGTGACGAGGGACGACTGTACTTATAAATGACAACTAAAATGTTATAATCACTTAATATACTTATTACAAGATTTTTGTTGCTGAAGACTGCATACAAAAATCGGGAACATTTTTCGTCCAACTCAATCTTTTATAAAGTGGGCGTACTACTGTCTCCCTACAAATTTAGCGAAATTGCAGTGTTCCAGCCGCGGACAATTCATTGTACAAGCAAACAGGCCAAAGCATGACTACTAGCCTTGAGTGCACGCCAGGCAAAGAAGGAATGGGAGGGGGTATCGCATCCAAGTCCATCCAGCACGATACAAACGGCCTAGCGTGAGTCCGCCCTAAGTTGCCTATTTTGCTTTTTGCGGCATAGCGGGACAGCATCTGATTTCTCTGTAGCGTCCATGCACTTGCATTGATTTCCAGTGGCACTTGATCTATTTTGGCGCGAGGCCAATTTATGCTGTTTTCGCCGATTGCCATTCATAACGACCTTTCCTTTATTTCTTAATTCTTTTTTCCTCCACACGTCAGCATGCAGCAAGTGTATCTTAGAAAGATGCTGAATAATGCATGGTGTGGTTTCCTGCCCACTGAAACTAGACAGACTGGCGGGGGACGGTGAATGGCCCCTAGGGTGCTTCCCCCCCCACACAACCCACTCTGTAGTTAAACAAACCGCCAGTGCCGACAGCATCCTCATATCATAGATTACTCCTGCTTTATGGTCCTCGTACATTTTATAAATGTGGCGCCGGCTGAACAGCTTGACCAGTTTGAACTCCACAAGTGTGTCAAGCTTCAAACTAGCATATAAAGGCTTGCTTTTAACGTGAAATATCTATAAAACGTTGGTGGGAGATTAATTACATTATGTATTGTTAATCTTTCTTTAATCATATTTGTGTCCAACCCAGTTTGTGTTGTTGTCGTTGCTGCTTTATGAGCCATTTATCATTCCACCCACTACTGAGTCCTGGTCGTCACCAGCAAATGAAAAATGTTCCTCCCCTTGAAGACAAGCAAGATAACGACTCCGTTTGAAAAAAAGAACAAAACTGAGGAAATATGTTGACCTGAATATGAGAGGGTATTTGAAAATGTTTCAATAGTTCTCACTGAAAATCTGATTCGTGTGATATATAGTTTCCTTAGTTTTTATTAACGCTGTCTGAGGGATGCTCAGTTTTTGTGTGACAGTATGGACGCAGCGGTCCCTTATAAAGCATGAATTATAGACCCTGGAGTTTTGACCGGGGCACCCCGCATAAATGCATTCATGCCATCACGGCCGACGGAGAGATGGATGGGTCTGAATAGAGATGGCGAGATGAGAGGACGGCAAGAGAAACCTGCTTACCGCTTTATTGCTCTGACTCGTTTACGAGGACGACCTTGCGCTTATAAAGTGTGTGTTGGCGTGTGTGTGTGTGTGTGTGTGTGTGTGTGTGTGTGTGTTTGGAATAATAACTTCTCCATTCTTGCCGAGTAGAGTCTTCAAACAGTTTGGGGACCATCTGAATCCAGTCAGCCTTTTTTCCCCTTTTCTACCTGAAGAGCACTGCAGTAGTCTTCCGCGTCAATTAGGGCCTGGGAATAATGCTTACTGCACTGCACTGCGTACAGTAGGTCATGCCGGGTTTTAGACCCCTGTCCCCTCATTTGACTCCTCTGTCATTGTCTGCACAGTTCTTTATGTCTTGAGGGCGCGAAGGAGTCGCTGCATGGATGCAATGTCAAATACCAAGGAAAGCAAATTGTAAGTTTGTTTACCACGACCTCCAACAGACTTGTGTGAATACATTGGTGGTCCTCACAGCTCGTGAAATTAGCATGTTATTACTTACATATCTTCACATGTTGCCACGCTCAAAAATCTCCTAAAATTGTTACAAAACCATCCATCTATGCTTTAGCACTCATTATTGGTGTTGCTAAGGATGGCAAAAACAAGAGAGAACTCATTTGTCAAGTTGAGTGTCGCTGCGTCACATCGACCCATTTTTATTGAACGTCATAGCTGGGTGAACTCAATAACTCGATAGTCCGCTGACATTTGGACCAATTTTGTTCTTGCACTTGCTTGCTTCTGTCGCCAATAAAAGGCTTGTCGTCTGTGTGTCACATCATGTCCGGCATTTGTCATGTAGCTTGTTTCCAATCCTGAACTAAGTCTTAAACCAAGGGAAGGCGGGAGTTTTCAGATATTTTGCTGATGATCAGATTGTGTGCAGATCATTTAAATAAAAAAAAAAACAGAAGCAAGAGACGAAAAACAGTCAGCAATTTATTAAAAATAATTAAACTAAAACAGGCTGATTAAAAGTAAAAAAAAAACAAAAACAAAAAAAATCTAAATCTGTGCTAAAATCAGGCTTTTGTCATTTTTCTGTCCGACATTCGCATTAGGGATGTGACTCTTAAAACAACTTACAATTCAATTTGATTTATTTTGATTATTGTGGTGACTCTTCCATTCAAACTGATTCTCACAATATAGTATATTATTTGGTGTGTAAATAATATTAAAACCTTTTCAAATTTGGTTCCAGGTCACAAAAACTCCTCTTGGCTACTGACGCATATTCACCGAGTAAGTGCGGAGATGGCATTTTCCTCTCCATAAATAGTCCGTATTTGGTCACTTATTCAATTTAGAATCATTCACATTCCAAACATAATAAATAATAAAACATAATAAAAATCAATCTTTTTTTTCCCATTCCTAGTACACACGGTCAGGAACTCCTGATTTCAAAGGCAAAAAGCTATTTCTGTCTTTGAATTTTTTTGTCCGTAAACTGCCTCTCACTGATCTGACCTCTGCAGCAATGGTGCGTTGCAAGAGGCCATGGTTTTGCAGATCAAAGGAAAAACGCCTTTGTGCCTTTGATATCAAGAGGTCATGACAGTGTGAAGGGTTTACACAAAATTACATGAAAGACCGATTTCAGCGCAGATTCTGATTTTTTTAGGCAGGGTAAAACAAAGCTTTTAGTATTTTTGTATATGTTAGGTTCAGACATTATCCCTCTATGTTATGAATAGAAAATAGCACACAAACCAATGACCAAACTGATTCAGTTGATATCTGCTTTATACATGAAGTACAATGTAAATGTTGGCAGTATTATATATTTATTTTTGTCAAAGGAGCTCTAAAAGTGATGAAAGTTTGAGACCTTTGTTTTAAAGGGTCAGCTAACTTTCGATCGTGCTGCAAGCATTATATCACACCCCTTTCCTGTTCCAAGAATGTAAAAGCTTGCCTCCACACACACACACACACACACACACACACACACACACACACACACACACACACACACACACACACACACACACACACACACACACACACACACACACACACACACACACACACACACACACACACACACACACACACACACACACACACACACACACACACACAGTTTGTTTTCAGCTTTTGATGGTCATTTGGCAAAGTTTAGCTTCTGGTGTTAGCTAATATCGAATGTACAGGGTTTCCCCTTAAAGGAGAACTGCACTTTTTGAGGAATTGTTCACAATTATTATGAGTGACAAACACGGGAGATCCACAGGATTGCCTGCAGCAGACGGCCATGTCTGCCATTGTACAATAAGCAGCAACAATTACAAAATGGAGCAAAGTAGCTCGGTTGGTATGGTGGCTGTGCCAGCAACTTGAGGGTTACAGGTTCGATTCCCGCTTCCGCCATCCTAGTCACTGCCGTTGTGTCCTTGAGCAAGACACTTTACCCACCTGCTCCCAGTGCCACCCACACTGGTTTAAATGTAACTTAGATATTGGGTTTCACTATGTAAAGCGATTTAAGTCATTAGAGAAAAGCGCTATATAAATATCATTCACTTCACTTCAAAATGATATAATATAAAAAAATATGTTAATACTAATTAATAATACAAATTTGTTTGTGTATACATATGAAGCCTTTTTAAAGAATATTTTATAGCAAATTCAAATTATACAATGATGTCTGTCCACCACGCCGACAGTGCCACTGATATCTTGGCAAAACTAGGGGAAAACCTAATGTATATTGTATCGTACCAACAGCATGGTGGCTTGTCCGGGACTGCTTTTGTGTATGTGCACCCACTCCGGGCCTTTTCGTGCGTACGAAACAAGCATGAGTGACAGCCATGAACAGCAGTCATCTTATTTGGCTGAAATGACATTTTATTCTGTTTTATTTGTAATTGTGAGAAAAATAAACATTTGTGTGTTCAATCTTTTCTTTTATACCACAGATGGTGGCATTATGTTTTTTAAAGCACTTTTAGGGTGACTCTGTTAAACTTTTTATTAGAACGTTTTGAGGAGCTGGTGTTAGATATTTAAGACCTTGTGGAAAATGTGGAAGTAAGACGTGCTAAACTAGAGCATGTGGCAGCGAAAGTAGAGGAACGTATTGAATGTATTTCGTATTTTCAGACCGAGATATCAACTAGTACTCCTGCGCTTCTCTGGTCGAAGTTCCAGAGACAAATGAAAGTATTGGGTAACCAATCAGCTGTTAAGATCCGCCAACTGACTTTGATGGCTAAGTTTGACAGATTCTTGAAGCTGCCAAACCGATTTATTAAATAAATCATAAAATAATTTACTGTAATAATTAAAACATAAAATAATGTATTAAATTGTAAAATATTAAAATTGTTAAATACTTGAACATTTGAATAATTATTACTGGAAAATAATTAAATAGTTAAATAAATATTTTATTAATAAATAAATATCTATGTATTTTATTCCAACAATTACTAATTTTAATAATTATTTAAAGATTTATTAATTAAGTGAAGTGAAGTGAATTACATTTATATAGCGCTTTTTCTCAAGTGACTCAAAGCGCTTTACATAGTGAAACCCAATATCTAAGTTACATTCAAACCAGTGTGGGTGGCACTGGGAGCAGGTGGGTAAAGTGTCTTGCCCAAGGACACAACGGCAGTGACTAGGATGGCGGAAGCGGGGATTGAACCTGCAACCCTCAAGTTGCTGGCACGGCCGCTCTACCAACCGAGCTTCATTTGACTTTGCGTAGAAATGCAGTTTTTGTAGAAATGGCAAACTATTTTTTTGTGCCTTGCTCCCGTTTTTTCTTTTTGCATTTTTTGATTGATTGATTGATTGATTGAGACTTGTATTAGTAGGTTGCACAGTGAAGTACATATTCCGTACAATTGACCAATAAATGGTAACACCCGAATAAGTTTTTCAACTTGTTTAAGTCGGGGTCCACTTAAATTGATTCATGATACAGATATATACTATCATATATACTATCATCATAATACAGTCATCACACAAGATAATCACAATTAATTATTTACATTATTTACAATCAGGGGTGTGGAGGAGGAGGAGGGGGGGGGGTAGGATATGGACATCAAGTAGTGGACATAGAGAGGGAGAGAGAGGGAGAGAGAGGGAGAGAGAGAGAGAGAGATCAGAAGGCATAAGAAAAAGTATCTGAATTTGATTGTTTACATTTGATTACCTCCATTGATTACCTCCTACCTCCATTTTGTCTGTAATGAGGGAGTCACCCTCCTTGATGCTGATGTTGGTGAGTCTTGTTTTAAGTTTTAAGATGCTCCACTTAAAAAAAATCTGAGTACTTGTCATTTTCCCCTAGTCTACACAAAGAAACAATTTTTTGGCAGATTACTTCTTTTTTTTTGTTGCATAAATCCAGTAGAGGTGTCAAGTGGAGCTATGCTTCAAGCCAGCTAGCATCCACACTGGTTTTGTGTTATCTCCTCTGTAGACGCCAGCATTTACAGGCAAGAGTTTTGGCTCCAGCAAATGCTAAGCGGATAGCGGCGCCACGGTCCTGTTAATTGTTTCCCTGACAACACAGTCTAGTCGGTTCCGACAGAAAGAAATAAGCAACCTGTTGCTATTTTAGTGCCTTTAGAAATACAAAACACAGTGAACTTCTGTCTGTGTTGCAGTAATAAATGTCATCCTTTTTTGTTGCTTTCTTGCTTATCAGCCTACAGCTTCTGTTGTGGTGTAGACTCCTGCTAACCTACCAACAGCTTCCTCCTGTCCTTTCCTAGCCTGTTTTCACTCTACTTTAATCTATGCTCGCTATAGCGTCAAAGATAAGAAGAAATATAAAAAGAAGACAGAAAAGATTTTAGGCGGTAATCCTCGACCAGCTTAGCCCAGCGTCCCGTCCTCGCTCCCTCACCCTCATCCCGATCTCAGCATCTTCCATTTCTTTATGCGCCTCACCGACAAGACGGGGCTATCTCGGCGGGCTGTGTCAGCGATCAGCAACTCTCCGCCCCCCCGCCAACCTTTCTTCTTCTGTGTTTTCCCAGAGGAGAGTCTTGGACATAAAGAGAAGGACAAGCCTGGCAAAATCTTTTTGGAAAAACTGTCAGGCATTGAGCCTGCAGGCTTTGAATTGAGACAGATAAAGCTAATGGCAGAAGTGGGCGACTAGACTGGAGCGATGTAGCTTCAGATGAAGCCTGGCTATAGAAATGTAGTTTCTTTAAACGCTCCCTTTGGCTGGCTCAGTTATTGCCTCTGAATGTGAAGGGGAGGTGCCATGAAAGGCTGGCAAGGCCACTGCAGTCTTCCTAAAGGCTTTTGTTGCCAGCGCAAATCTCCTAAAAGCTGAAGTGTTTTGCTTCCGTCTACTGGGAAGATCTACATTTAATTATCCAGCATGTCACCTGACGCTACATTTCAACAGCAAACTTTTTACACTTACAGAAAAAATGGACATTACAGTCTTACCCTGATTTTTGTACACCCCACTGTGTGAATCGGTTATGGAGAGAGTTTGGGTCAGAAGATTTAAAAGAATGAAGCAGGTTTGGTTGCATGAAAAAGGCACTGGCGATCTGGTAACCTAGCAAAATAGGAAGTGATCTGTGAGCAATGCGAGGGACACGCTAAACAGCCAATGGCGTAAAAATATTAACTAAGAAGTTTAGTTGCGCCTTCTTGCTGTCTCGCTGTTGATTTTCTGCAGGGAGTGAGAAGCGAAACTAAAGATGATTGCTGCAGAGGGTGAAGAAATTGTGGATAAAACCGGGGAAGTTACCTCAACAGTATGGCAGTTTTGTGGGTTTTTTCAAAGGCACCGTAGTCCTTTGTTGTGCTCATCTTTTCTTTTCAACCCTCGTCCGTTCCCTATGCGGATGTACGAAAAAACCCACAGTAGGGAACCAAAGTGCAGGACTGTATGAATCAATCAATCAATCAATCAATCAATTCCTTTATTGTCATTGTCATAATAACACTTAAGTCATACATGTCAACGAGATTTTGTTTGAGCTTTGTCCAGCGGCATAAGATAAATATCAAAATATAACACATGTGCAACTTTAGAAAATAATTTGGTTCAATATTATTTGAACAATAATCACCGCATAACAAATTAATGTCCATGCTTGATTGAGAATAACAGACCAAATTAAATGTTACACAGAACACGTAACTTTCTGGCAGTAAACCTGCAAAAAATTGTTTTTCTCAGGTTTTTTGTCTACATTTTCACGCTTTGCACAGTTTTGTTACACTTAAGCATTTCTCACATATTCCTTATTTTTGCACCTTAATTTAAATAGGTTATTGTCTGCAGGTTATTGGCAAATGTTTGTGATTTCAGAATTCTGTGTGTATTCCAGTTATGTTGACATTTTCTTTCCTTTCTGCCTTGATAGCTGAGGGCATTATAATCAGAGGACGATTACATTTGAAATAAAAATGTTAGCATTAGATATGTTTTTTTCCTGGTCCATATTTTTCATAAGTCATAAAAACGTGAATAATTATCTATCGACCACACTTATCGTGATACAGTTTTCAGCTATATCGCCCAGCTCTATGTAAAACTATAATTCATATCTGTAAAATGTGTTTTGTGTTCATATTTTGTGTGCAACTAGGGCAGAAGCTATAGATATTAATAATTTAGTAATCTGTCGATACATTTTTTGGGGTTAATTGAGTAATCGGATAAATCACACTTTATTGCCTCAATGCATATTTTAAAGGGGAACTGCCCTTTTTAGGGAATTTTGCCTATCTTTCACAATCCTTATGAGACAAGGAGACAACGTTTTTTTTTCCGTCTTCTACCATTTAAAAGTTGGCTCGTTCTAACTGGCTAGCAATGCAGCTAATGGGAGCAATAATTCTACCTATAAATCACTTAAAAAATGTCAACAATAATTAATTTACGTTCTGCAACCTGTATTAAAAAAACAAGCTGTAACAACATTGTTATTATTAGAGAAAACACTGAGGAACTCTTTTTTTTCTTTTTCTTTTTAAATCGTAACACATCGGCGTCCTTCAGTATTAGCCGTAAAAGCTAACTACGGCAAGAGATAAGCTAGCTTCTACAACAACACGAAACACGTTTTAGTTTGTAATGCACAACACTGCAATCCGACACCAATTTGTACTGACTGAAAGACATGAACAGTCATATTAGAGTATCTGTCAAGTATTAACCCACATTTCATGTTTTGTTTGTACACAGCTGAGCTAGCCACACAGCGTACGCACTTTAGTTGTTCTAACACGCATGGCGTGCTGTGTGTATCATGGTCGATATTGTAGTAACTCACTTGATGGATAAATGTTCGTCTGGTCCAGCTGGGACATTTCCTGTTGATTTTGGGTAAGCAATCAATTCACGTCGAAATAGCTTGGTTCCAAGTTCCATATTTATAGTGTCAAAATCTCTTTCACCTCACTCTTCCGGCTATCGTCTTCTTCAACGTCTCACTCTTCCTTAGTGCTGGCTTCTATAAGCAGCAGTATATTTAGCTTCAAAAAGTATGAGTTTGTGAATTCTCATTTGTCCAAAAATAGTTGTTTTCTTTGTTACCAAGTCTGCCATGATTAGAAAACACACTTGTGTTTGTTTCTGGAAGTAAGAACACAAGCTGCTATGGAAACAGAAACCAGTCACGTAAATTATTAAAATGATCAATATACAGTAAATATTGAACATATTACATATTGTTATGAACATGTCTGTTACTACATTATACATAGACTTGCAGTGAGTATATAAAACGTTGCTAGAGGGTTTTGAATTGGTTTTAGAAGGCTTTGAAGGCTACAACCGTGAGTCCGATGAGCTGCATCTTCCAGGTGTTTATTAATGATATTTATTCAGTTTTCGTTTCCTAACTAACAAAGACCAAGGTCCAACTGTAAATGAGTTAGTTTATACTTATTTATGCCTAAACCCTTACCAAAGTGTTCAACACATAACTGTACATTTCCACTTTGTGGTGTCGATGACAGGGGAAATAGTTGAGTATTAGGATGTACTCGCACGGTACCAAACATAACAGGCTGAGATTGACTTCACAGCTCAAGTCCAGCCTGTTTGCCTCGTGTTAGTACTCTAAGTACTCAAGTTAGGAATGCTTCCACTCCTTTGATATGTTTGTAAAATGTCAGCCAGAGAACAACATGATTGCACAAATGCAAGTCAGCTGTGTTACAGAATTACTCACAAGTTCTTCTTGATAGTTCTGATTGATAGCTGACACATTTGATCATAGGAATAAAATACAAAGACTGAATAATTACCAAAATTCAAAACCAATAGGCTCACACACCCACGACTACATTTGGGTGATAAATATTGGCCACTTAATTAATGTGATCGCTCCTTCCGTAAGTAATTAATGACATCCGCCAATTTGTGTGGTAGAAATAAGTAGAACAACTCAGGAAAAAATAATGGGAATAAATTCACCCAAGGAGAGAATTTCAGTAATATACAAAGTGCAGAAGCGATGACACGCGCCAACATGGAACCAGGAAAAGGAAGGAGGAATCCCACCCAAGTCCAGTATGGTACCAAAGGCCAGGCGTGAGTGCTTCCTCCATCTATGTGACAAAATTGTTTCGTTGAAATTAAACTAATCCCTTTTGTAATGTTCTGAAGTGGGTCAAGTTTAATTTGATCCTTAGAATAAGCAGTAAGAAGATTTAAAAAATAAAATAAAAACACCTAACCCATTTGTTGCATTTTGGAGACCGCTGCTTTACCATATGAACCAGAAGAAAACAGTTTGTTCAGACTCTTGAATCTTTCTAGCCTGAAAGCTCCAAACCATTGCTTTCTTGCATTTGGACAGCGCTATACCATATTGTTGGTCTGCCACCCTTTTATTCCCCCTCTGCCACTTTTGGCTGAGAAGAGGCACTCAAAACACACAGAGTTATTATCTCCTGGAACAATACTAATAGATGTGTGTACTGCTGTGAGCAAACAGTTTGTGCCTCCGCATGCCAACCGAGTGGGAGGCAGAGAGCTTGCCAAGTCTCCGCTTCTGCATTACCCCTCTTCCACCACCACCACCACCACCACCACCCCTAACGCTTGATTACGCTTCCGTGTCAGCATCTTTATAAAATCCTCTGCTCCATGGGGCCAATGGAGAGATAGCTGTTTTTTTTAATGGATGTGTGCAGATAAAACTTCTTCTTTTCAGACAGTCCTAATGGGTCATTTTAGGATTTTAAGTGTATTTATAACTAACGTAAAAACATGGCTCCATTATAGTTACTTTCCCTTTAAATATTCCTGACTGGCTTTTTAATAAAATTTATCACACAGGCCTTCCAAAAAACCACATAAAACAAATCCAGCATTGCTCTCCCAAAACATACCCACCCATTTGTTCAGATCTTTACGGATTAGTTTCATTGAGATTGTGTGAGGAAATTTAATTGACTCCCTCCTCGTCTTTCTTCACATTTCTATTAGCCGGCTTTAAGACATCCAACAATTTCTTTGATGTACTCCTTTGGAAGTCCCTTTGCGGTTTTAAAAGATCTTCCTAAGTAAAACATTTTTGTTAAGGCGGGGAGATAATGCTCCATGCTGTCTTGGCTTAGATTTTGGTATGTCCATCATTTTATACACAGACACCAACCACTTGGGTTAATTAAATCTAAAACACAGTGGTACCTCAATTTACGAGTATTAGGAGATATGAGCTGCCTCTCTGCTTTTTGTGATGCTTTAAGTTGCGAGCATAACAATTTTTGAGGTATGAGTTTTCTTTCCTTTCCAACCACCGATCATGTAGACGACCCAGCAAAACGAATGCTGCACTGCAGGAGCCAGCCTTCACAGCATGCAGTCAAACACATTTATCCAGAAAAATATATAGAAGCTGCCGATGATGTGTCCAACGTGTTTTAATTCGTTAAAAAAACATTTACATTTTATAATTGTGTTTTGAGGCAGTCTAGCACCAATTTAATTGATTTCAATTAATTTCAATGGGCAGTATTAATTTTAGGTACAAGTGTTTTGGGTTACAAGCTCGGTCATTGAACCCATTGAGTTTGTAAGTTCTGGTACTACTGTAATACAAATTCAAGTGATTTGCTGTGAACATGTTCAATCTGCTTTTTCTGCACTTTTAGCAATCACGACTAGGGATGTATACTGAGTACCATATACCGGTATTATTGGGTACTGGTTTCTAATTAGGTCGGTCCATGAGGACCGTGAAGATTTTGGACTAACGATACTGCTATCAGTATTTTTTGTACCAGCTGACCGAAGTAATTATGACACGCTGTCACATTCACTTCAGCTGCCACAGCTACCCATTACAAATAGTTTTGAATAATGACAAAGGAAGCAACGTCACACAAGTTTGTAACACGAAAATATTTCCTCCTCAAAAGTTCCTCAAAGTCAAACACGCAGTTTGAAGTGAGCACACTTTACTCACGACAAGTCACGACCGCGTTTTATCAACTGTCCTCCTAGCAATGTATTAATCCACAGGCCAATATTAATTCACTCAAAAAAGTGAAAATTTGAGGTAATATAATAATCCATAAAGTTGCTTTGAAGCAAGATTGCATCCGCTGTGACTGACAGATCTCTGGTTGCCGTCTGACATCACTCCATTGCGCTGCGTTTGCGTGGCATTAATACACATCTGACTTAAATGTTTTAGTTTGTTCTGTCTCTTCACTACAAACCGGACGATCGAACATTACATTTGCTCACTGAGTCTTTTTATTTATATAACACACACACACACACACACACACACACACACACACACACACACACACACACACACACACACACACACACACACACACACACACACACACACACACACACACACACACACACACACACACACGATATATGATATACTGTATTTGATATGATGTATCATGTAAAATGTATGACTTATTTAAATACTTTTTCCAGCTGAGTTTAATTGTAATGGATAGAAACAAAGTGATGGATCTGTGTAGTCTTTACAAGATGACATAACCATTTCACCTTGTACTGCATACATTTGTTACTTCTTTAAAGAGGAACTGCACTTTTGTTGGAATTTTGCCTATCGTTCACAATCAGTATAAAAGACATGACGGATAGATTTAAAAAAAAATAAAATAAAAAAAATTTAAAAAAGCATTTGCGACTTGTCCAGGGTGTACCCCGCCTTCCGCCTGAATGCAGCTCAGATAGGCTCCAGCACCCCCGTGACCCCAAAAGGGACAAGCGGTAGAAAATGGATGGATGGATGGATTTTAAATATTAAATAAACGTAAATAAAAGTCCGCTTACAGCGGAGCCAATAGGTACGCCATTATTTCGCCCATAAAATCCGATAAATAACCATTCAAAAAGCGCTAACAATACTCCCTTTACATTATGTGACTTGTAAATTAACCAAGTACCGGTATTAGTGATATTATTATTATAAGTGCTAACAAAGACAAACTATTTATAGCAGCGACCTAATTACTTCCATGTCTCCCTATGTTTACATCATTGAGTGGTCTGCTGTTTCCCCATTTCCCTTCTCCCTGTAAGTTTATTGTAGATCATAAGTCATGCATCTCACCTGGACATGAGACGTCTGAGTAGGTAATCCGACAAGTTGGAACGCTTTGACAGCCATTTAGGACCTGGAACTGCCGAGAAGAACACAAAGAGCGCTTGTCCCCAGCCACCCCGTTTCTTTGTGAGGATTATGAGTCATTCTTCATCTAAATGGGAATATATGAACATCCCAGCAGTCGGCATCCTATTAACAGCTGACGTTGTACAGTAAGTCTGCAGTGAGTAATAATCAGTTATGAAGAAGAAAATTAGCAAACATTGTGATGCGTTTTTTTAAATTTTGGTTGGTAGATTGGCCGAGGCAGCAACTTGAGGGTTCCAGGTTCGATCCCCGCTTCTGCCATCCTAGTCACTGCCGTTGTGTCTTTGGGCAAGACACTTTACCCACCTGCTCCCAGTGCCACCCACACTGGTTTAAATGTAACTTAGATATTGTGTTTTACTATGTAAAGCGCTTTGAGTCACTAGAGAAAAAGCGCTATATAAATATAATTCACTTCACTTCACTTAATAATTATGCTTAAAATGATCAAAATACATCAATAGTAAATATTACTATAAATGTGCCCGTTACATTACATATATACTTACATCATGTATATAAAACCCTAATGGAGGTGTTTGAATGTTTTTTTAGGGGCTCTATAGGCAGAATTGAACAGCTCCTATAGGCTCCATTTTAAGCGGACTTTTGATTAAATGTATTTAATATTTAGAATAGATTAAAAACAAAATCTATCCGTCGTCATGTCTTTCGTAATGATTGTGAACGATAGGCAAAATTCCCAAAAAAGTGCAGTTCCCCTTTTAAGGTAAAAAAAACCAAAAAAACATGTTACAGTACATCATGTTATGGTTATGGTTTAATTTGTACTAATATAAATGCTAATTAAAATGCATTTTTTCACATCTTTATTCCCACAAATTACTTATAGTACCTATAAAAGTACTGATAAATACCATTACCGATAAGAAATATCGATAAGGGTATCGTACCAATAAAATCGTAATGATATACACCCCTACTCACGACTGCTGCTGGCTGGCAAAGGCCTCAGTATATTAACGACTATTGTCTTGCACCACTAAAGAGCAAAATCATTCTTACTGAGGCATAAAGAGGATAAATACTTTGGATAGTGCACCATTCCCTCAGACTAAAGCTGTCCTAAGTCTTTGAGCATGACGCCTGCTCGGATGATAGGCGAAACGTCTTCTAAATCAACCTGAACAGTGGGATCAAATAAATGCCCAGAGAGTTCAGTGACGTGGACAAATGAGAATATTAAATGGCATTTTTGCCCACAAGTTGCCAGACCTGCCTCTCCTCTGGACCACATAAATAACGTCAGGTTGGCCGTTTTTCCACATTTTGGTGCCTATCATCAGCGCGTAACGCAATGTAGTGAACCATTTTATCACCCCAATTCCCCCTAACCCACAAACGTCCCCAGCATTCCCCTGAAATCCTCACAACTCATCCCAAACTTGGCAGGCTTGTTTGACATAAAAGCAATCTCCTTATTCCCGTCTTTGTGTTAGGTAAATACAAAGAACTAGAAGAGCCTGTATGTGCACACAAGTCTCATTGTTGTTGGTGTTTGCATGCAAATATGCTTTAATCAATAGCATACACAATAGTGTTTGTACTGCTTTTACTGTTTAAATGGCTGGAGGCAGGCTACCACTGTGGGGAAAAATAACCTAAATATTTGAAGTTGTTCCTTGTACAAGTGATTGTGAGCCCAGACTAGCTCTTATTTTTTGGCTCAGTGATTATAATTTCTATTAAAAAAATGCAATAAATTTTACTGCCAGTAACTTTTTTTTTTACCTTTGCATCTTAATCTTGTATGTTTGCAAGCACTCCATCCTTCCCTGCACGTATATATGCCCCATTTACTGCTCTCGGCGGACGCGATTTATGACACAAACTGGGCCTCAGCCTGGCGGACGGTGTCGTAAAAGAGGTTTCCGTAGTCTCGAGTCGCCATGAAAAATGCAGGGATGTTTTTCACCTGCGAAAGGAGGACAATAAAATTTGCTTCACAAGGTGTGTTAACGCACTCTACTGGTGGCAAAAATAGTCTTTGTTCCCACTGAAGATTTTGCTACTTTAACTATGGGGAACATGAATCAATCAATTCATTATTACCTTGTTTTTAATTGGAATGGAGAACCTCCATAAATGTTCCGAACTCATGTTTCCTTGCCATGTGTGTAGAAGAATAATAGAATGGTCCATAGCATAGATGTAGCACAGCATCTTTTATGCGCCTTTGTTGGGTTGAGGCAAGTAGTGCACTTTTTTGACATTTTTTATTTTTCGTATGATTTAGTTGTCGATGAAAACTTTAACCCCAAAAAATCTCCTGGTTTTTATATATTGTTTCATTATTGTATGGTCAAACTAGTCCGCCGAATCGAGTGCCCAAAGAAAAAATCCTACATGTTGACTCAATATTTTATTTTTTTATTGAGTATGACTGCAAAATAATCCACAATGCTAAAATAAAGGTAAAGGGGTTAGTTGTTTATATGTATTTCAAATTGTTTGTGGTTTTTTTCTGACCTTTTTGGAACAGATGTCTAATAAATCGAGGGACCACTGTACCACATTTTAACGCTGTAAATGAGGACACCCCATGGGGTTGTACTTTCTTTCACGTGACTAATAGTTTTTGTAAATGTGTGGCACCCCCAATGAGCTGTGGTCAAAATGCTTTGGAAAACAAGCTTGCATACATGCAATACAAATATACTCAAAGTGTTACAATTATCAGACAAATGGTCAATGGCTTATGGACAATTTATTTGTCAGAAAAATAATGCCACCACAGGTGGGGTGTATGTTTTGTTACATTTTCACCCGTTTGTGTGCAGCAGTTAATTTGTACAAGAGTTGCATCATGGGGTGTACATCATTTTTTGACATGACTGTGACTGATCAATCTGCAAAATCATCAAAAACATAATTGCCTTGCATTTCCTTCTGCAGTTCCGACAAAGCAATGCCTATTTACGCAAAGAATCCAAACAAATATCTAAATCAGCCAGTTAGCTGTTCAGCCTGACCCTAAACCCTCATGAGCATCATAGGCTGAATTAGTGCTCCCATTATAAAAGCCCTCCTTGGACGAAAGGATTGTTTGTCTCTCTTTTTTCTCTCTCTGGCCCTGACTCATGTTGACTCACCAGGCAAGACGCTCGCAGGCCTGCTCAGAATAGCCTGCTGCACTAGCAGACCGGCCATGCAGTTGACATGCACTCGTTATTAAACATTGTTAGGAGCGCAGGCCGGCGTCACGCCAGTCAAGATGCCCGGTTATTCAAATGCCCCATAAAAACATGCATGGCGAGAAATCTCAAAGGGTGCTTGCATCGCACTTACAGCATGGAAAAAAGATTTATGTTGTTTATTCTCCAGCCATTGGAAAGCTGTGACCTGATAAATCTTCAGCGTCACACGTGCATTTTTTGCTCTTAATTGTCCCCTCACTCGAGTTTGTGCTGACCTCACCTTCCTCTTACTACTCTTATCCAGTGTCTTCAACTACTCCCAGTGGTCTGTCCATTACTGGTATCAACAGCTCACATTCCAAGCCCCCCTAACCCACATGGCTTGGTGTACATATCCCACATTCCATCTGTAGCTGGCACTCTTGCATCAGACTTGCTCTGCTTGCTGCCTTTTTTTTCTGCTGCACCTGGTCTTCCCCTAACCCTGCACCCCTTCATCCAATTGCATTTTAATAAAAATAGTAATGATAATCTCACAATTTTGTTGTGATTTTTCTGACCTAGATGTCCGAAATTGCTAGACATCCCCTTTGCGCATGATGTTAATAAAACATTGAAGGAGATAACATAGAAACGAGACTGAACCAAGCGTTTCCCTAGAAGACATGCTCTTCAGTAAGGGGCGAGTTTATTGGCTGATGTATGCACCCTGCAGCCATGTTGACTGATTAGTGTGACAGGAGCCTTTTTATAGCACAGCGCCACCATGAATGCTTGCTGGTGATTGCTTGCTAATTATGTGCTACTAACCTTTTTTTTCAATCACCTTAATCTTTTTAAAAATCATGTTTTTGATATATTTTATGAATCATATTTATGTTTGATGACATTTTTGTTCACCGTTATCTTAAATTAGCATCACAATTCACTTTATTAGTTAAAGTTAAAGTACCAATGATTGTCACACACACTAGGTGTGGTGAAATTTGTCCTCTGCATTTCACCCATCCCCTTGTTCACTCCCTGGGAGGTGAGGGGAGCAGTGAGCAGCAGCGGTGGCTGCGCCCGGGAATAATTTTTGGTGACTTAACCCCCAATTCCAAACCCTTGATGCTGAGTGCCAAGCAGGGAGGTAATGGGTCCCATTTTGATAGTCTTTGGTATGACTCGGTCGGGGTTTGAACTCACGACCTACCGATCTCAGGGCGGTCACTCTAACCACTAGGCCACTGAGTAAGTTTTTCACCCAACTCTAACCCTAATTTCTTACGAGGCCTGAATTAAACCCATTTAGGACCTGAGAAATTCCCAAAAGGACCAAAGTGGTCCTAATGATAAATAGGGTTGCCCACAAGGTCAGAAATTCACCCAAAATGGCCCTTGGTCCTGCTCCTGTACTCTTTGAGTACATTTCAGACCTTTTGAGCACTGTGACTTTAAGGGATAAGTCAGTTTTGTGTTACTTTGCAAACTTCAGGTCTGTTTAGTCCTTTGCTAAGTCCATTTACTTTTTCCAGTAAAAGTACATCGGCACCAATCCCTTTGGGACCACTTATGGTAAATAAGTGTCCCTAAAAGTCCCAGCCCCAAACCATTTAAAAAACATGTCTTTCATTACCTTCTCCTGCTGTTTGCTCAGGCTGCTTTTGCTACTCTGGAGTGGATCTTTTTCCATGCGGTTTTATAAGAAAAGAATATCGTCTTCTATTTGGGTCAATATGGTATTTTTTTTGCTGCACATGTAAGTACATTTACGTTTAATTGAAGAACAAAGTAAGTAAGTTGTAAATGTAAGTTGAAAAGCAACAAAGACTATTTTACCCTTTAAAAAAAGGTTCAAATATTGGAAACGGCAGGCTGAGTCATCAACTGACCATTGAAAAATTACCCAGCAAGCTTTCTTTAATGTCACTGTAACTGATTTTGGCTTAAGTGCACGGTTGTCATGGCACTCTTTACCTCTGTCCCTCCAGTCCAATGACAATTATCATTGGAAAGTCTCTCTGACAAGGTACTAATTAAGCCACAGGCCTTTTATTCAAGAAGAGGGTCTCGGAAAAGAAGGGCCATTTTATATTCAGCTCAATACGGTAATAATGCTAACTCTGCTACCACAACCTAACAATTCCCCACAAATAAAAAAGCCCTACTCTCGTTCTGTTCCTTGAGTCCCACATTTGAATGTGACCGCCTCAAAGAGCAACTGCAGGTATTCCTCCTCCCCTCCAGCGTCAACCGGCTCTAATTCCTTGTCGCCAGTTATGTAAACTTGTGTCATCACTATTCACATATAGGCACGTCTGCATGATTCATGCTTCATTTGATGCTGCTGTTTTTCTTCAAATAACGCGTGCACCTTTTTTTTCTACGTTTGCATTGGCAATTAAGGCTTTAGATCTGTCACATGCAGGAGTTTTTAGAGTTTCCAGAAATGTTACACCGATCTTGTTTTGTGCTCCATACAGTTGATATGAATAACCGCTAGGGGTGTAATGCTACATTATAATGTACCCAAACAGTCTGGGTAAATTTCGGACTTTTTAGAGTACGGGGACTTTTAGAGGTAAATCAACTTTGGGGTTCTTTGGTACCTTTAGAGGCAAGATTGTCCTTTTTGGGGTAATTTTGGACCATTGGGTATATTAGCCAATTCCTCACCCCTAATTCCATTGGAGCCAATTGTAGTGAAAAATGGCCGCTAAAAGTCTAAGCCCCATTTTGGTAAGTGCCCCAATTCGTCCAAGACACTCAACATTCTGCCAAAAGTTATCTTAAAACCAAAATACGCATAAAACAGTGACTATGGCGTACTGTTAGACTCTTACTGACCACACACACGCATGTTGTATGTAATCCCTCTCTGCCAGGCAGTCATATGTGACACCGTATAATGATAAAAAGGGCTGATTGTGTCAGAAATGAAAAATGCCCAGTTAACGGACGAGACTTGAACACATTTGTCACCCTAAAAACCCCCACCCCACCACCACCATCACTGCATTGATTGATGAAGGCACAACAGCTGGCAGAGCAATGAAAAGTGAAATGAGGATCTATATTTTTCTGGTAAAGTGCAAGATGAGACTTTCACATCGTCTGTATTTCATTCGAATTTATCACTGTTTTACTCTTAAGACACATGATTACATCAGCTCGTAAATTTCCAGAGGGGGCTTCATCATCACTGGGTCATGAACATTCCAGCCACCATTGTTGTGATTCACAGCATTCATTCCAAATTAAATTCTTGTTTTATATGAATAAATGACACGTTACCCTCCCCTCTCATGTGATGATGGTGGATGCTGCACTGTGATTCACCACGTCTGACTCATTCAGCATACACAGAGTTAAAAACCTCACCGCAGCATACTGCTGCAGTATCTACAGTGACTGACTGATCTTTACAGTATGTGTACAGTACACCAGGACAACTATAGAAAAAAACAATGTCTCTCTATGACTTTTATGGTTTTTCCTTCAAAAAATCTTTTATTGCATTTATAACATTTGGCACAGTACAAATTCTTGGTGCTTTTAGAAGATAAACCTGTAAAGATCAACATTGACCTTTTTTTTGTTAAAGAAAGACTTTTTCTGTATAAATATTTCTCTTCTCACTGCATTCTCTGTAGCGCAGTGTAAAAATCACACAGAATGCCCCCCTCCATGTTTTTTCTCTTTAAAACAACACTACCCTCATTAGTCAAAGTCAAGACAGCTTCTTAAACAACATATTTTAAATAGAAGTTACAAGTTAGAAAATAGTTTCACTTTCTTTTTAATATGTTTCTCGGTCACCAGCCCATTGTAGTTTCAATGTGTCCATATATATATTTATTTATAAGCATGTACAACATCAGTCTCTGCTCTCTGTACAAAATAGTCGCCTCTGTCCTTTTTTTCATTGTGCATTCTATTGCATGATTTAAGGGGGTCGGATTGATGACTGGGGGAAATAGCTGGGCTGTTGACCATTTAAATCTGAGTCTCCTGTACCTTCTCTTTTGTATGAGTTTTTATGACAAAGGGCTCAGCCATGGCTGTGATGGTGCTAGGCAAGGTTCGAGGCAAAGAATTCCCAACATTGTTCTCGGTCCATTTGGCCCCGTGTCCCGTTGGTTTGTAGGTGTTGTATTTCGGCCTTAGGGTGCTAAAGTCTGTCCTGTGAGGACTGTAGTCCATCTTGTTCAGGCTGTAATCCATTTTAGGTCTCTGAGTGTAGGGACTGAATTCTGATTTCAAGGCGCTTAAATCAGCTTTGTGCGGGCTGAAGTCCGTCTTGAAAGCATTGTAGTCATTTGGAGATTTTTGGGATATGTAGGGGTCCTTGGGTTTGTAGTTGATGTCAGGTTTGCATTTCTGGACACTGTAGTCTGTTTTGGGTTTAGGTTGAGTGCTGTAGCCAGGCTTGAATGGACTGTAATCCGGTTTAGGCCTGGGATGAGTGCCAAAGTCAGGCTTGAATGGGCTGTATTCCCCTTTATGTTTTTGCTGAATGTTGTAGTCCGATCTTAATGGGCTGTACTCATGTTTGGATTTGGGTTGAGTACTATAATCTCTCTTGAAGGGGCTAAAGTCCGTTTTCTGCCTTGGATGGGTGCTGTAGTCGGCCTTGAAAGGGCTGTAGTCTGTCCTGCTTTTCGGGTGGGTTCCAAAGTCTGGTTTGAATTGACTGTATTCTGCTTTAGGTCTGTGAGTATTAAAGTCTTGCCTGAAGGGGCTGTAGTCAAGCTTTTGCCTATGTAGGCTAAAGTCTGGTGTAGATTTGTGAGTGCTGTAATCTGGGATGGACTTGTGGCTACTGTGGAAGTCCATGTTGGGCTTGTATGTTGTATACTCCGCTTTCGGCTTGTGAAGAGTGAAATCGGGCTGAGGTTTGTATTCTGCTTTAGGTTTGTGAAAGCTGTAATCTGCCTTGTGGCTGAGAAAGTCCAGTTTGTGGATGCTGTTATGGTCCCGAATTTCCGGCAAAGTAAGGGCTGTCTCTTGAGCTGCAGACGCTGGTGGTGGCAGGTCCTCTTCGTCCATCTGAATGATCTCCACAGTGCGAGCAGCTGCCACTGTGCTCCTCTGCTGGTGACGCTTTCTTAGCTTGTAGAAAGCTATAAGCATTACGGCAGCCATCAGTGTCACTGCCACAAAGCAGCCTATTATGATCTTAGTGGTTTGCATCACCTCATCCAGACTTGGGCCCGACTTTCCAGGCCTACCAGTGGCCCCTTTGAGTCCTGGCACTGCAGATGGCTTTGCTGCACCTGGTGAGCTGTCGGTGCTTTGCAGCAACACAGTTGGTGTGGAGATGAACACTGGCTGAAAGACTGAAGGTGAGGCAGTTGTGGTGGTTGTTCCAAGGCCCAGTCCTCCTCCAGCGACGCCAGCCACTGCAGTTGCAGCAGATGTGGATGCGGCGGTTTTGGGTTTAGGCATCTCTGTCGTTGGCCCCAAGACCTCCACCGTCACTGTCGTAAAGTAGCTTAGTATGGACGTGTTGAGCTCGGCTGCACTCACGTTGAGGTAGGCCGAAGCATTGGAGTTGCCAGCTGCATTGGATACCATGCAGGTGTAAGTGCCCGTGTCAGCAGCCAGAACATTGGAGAAATTTAGGGTCCCGTCATTGAGTACTGATATCCTCAGATGACTGGTGGCATGAGTCAGGATAGTCCCATTGGGTAGGAGCCAGCGAACTGACGACATCTGAGCTGTGCGACACCGAAGCTCGGTGACTCTCCCCGCCGAGATGTTAAAATCCCTTGGAGCGTCCGCAATGAACGGTGCAGAACACTGGGTTGCAGCACCCTCGCCTCGGTCCACCTCAACCAGCTGTCGACCTCTCATGTTGGCGGGTGAGTGACAGCGTCCACAGCAGGTGGAGTTGGTGGGGATGTATTCCCTTAGCCAGCGTGCTAACCACACAGCTTCACAGCCACAGTTCCAGGGGTTGTGGTGGAGATGGAGCTCCACAAGGTACTTGAGCGGGGAGAACAGATCATGTGGCACAGCGCTCAGGTTATTATGGGCCAGATTAAGCTCCACCAGTGCGGATAAGTCATCAAAGGCATTGCGTTCAATCTCTGTTATTTGCGAGTTCATCACCCATAGTTTTTTCAGTGAGTATAGGCCTTTAAAGGAGCTTGGCTTTATCACAGGGAAGTGATTTTCCGAGATCTCCAGCTCCTCCAGGCCCTTAAGGGGACTAAGGTTTGGCATGTCCCCCCTTATGTTGCACATCCCCAAGTTGAGGTACTTGAGATTTTGTAGGCCTTCAAAAGCTCCTTCTGAGATGTACTCCAGTTTCCGCAACTCTCCAAGGTCTAATCGCATCAGGGAGGGTACCCTGTTGAAGGCGTAGGAGGGAATGCTCTCAATGGGGTTGTTCCTCAACCATAGTTCTCTTAGCTTAGACAGGTACTCAAAGGCCCCACTAGGCACCACCGTCAAACGGTTGTCAAACAGCTCTAAAGTGTTTAGGCTAGTGAGTCCATTAAACGCGCCCACCTCAATCTGCCGAATGGCATTTCGCCCAAGCTGGAGCACCTCAAGGTGGTGCAGGTGGCGGAATGAGTCAGCCTGCACCGCCTCAATGGCGTTTTCCATCAGATTGAGGTGTCGTGTGTTGGCTGGAATACCTGGTGGTACGCGAGTGAGACCCCGGCGGGTGCACACCACCTTCCCCTGCTGACTACTGCAAGAACACTGAGGGGGGCAGCCCTGGGGTCCTTGAGAGACCGCCGCCCCTAAGGCCAGGGAGGCACTGCTCCATGCTCGTGCCATCAGGAACACTACACAGAGTAGGGCGGCTTTCCTGGCACAATGCACAGCTACCCTCCCCAGGAGACTCATGATGTGGCACATTCATAATTTAGCATCATCTGGGGGGCCGGATGGTGGTGTGGGGTGTGTGGGTTGGGGTACAGGAAGATTAGATGGCTGACTGGTTTAAGTGTTACAAGGACCAGAGTTAAAAGGGTTAAGGAAACTGAAGATGGAACGGGGACATAATGAGGATCTTGTATGCTTGCTTTTACGATCTTTTAGCTAACAGTTTGTGTGTTCAGGGGAGAGGAGGTGAGTAGGTGGGACTGGCTGTTTTGAAACGTGAATGAGAAGAATATGATAGTAAATTAAGCAACAAAAAGCCATTGTTACAAGACACAGAGCAGGTTGGCTGCAGAGAGCAGTTGAAACACACGACACCTACCTCAAGTTAACATTACAGGTCCTTGCACTGAGATATAAGGCTTCCCTCCTTTTTTGCAATCACAAAAGAGCGGATGTATGTATATCCCGTGAGCAGCAAAGAAAGCCTTTTAATAACTGCCCTTTTAAAAGCAAAGCTAAACCAGGATGAGCCCTTTCTTGTAAATCCATACATCCAATCCGATAAGAGTCGTAGGCCCTTTATTATGAGTGTTTGTCTCTTGATCAAACAAAAAAAAGATGGTAAGTACGTAGGAATCCACTCAGGCTCCCAAAGAAGCAATGCTCCACTGCTGCCTTCTTGCAGTCAGCTCCTCTTCCCTTGCTTGTCCTTGGAATCCGTCAGTTGATCCCCCAGATAGACACCTTATCCAGGTTTCCATAGCAGCACACAGTCACACGTGCACTGTTCTTTTTTTGAAGATACAGTCAAACGGGACAGAATTAAGTGGTTAATGAAAAAAAAATCCTTCAGTCCTTTTCAGTGTTCTTTTCCAGTTGTTTGCGGCGCTTGCGAGAAGAGATTGACAATACGGGGATTTAAAAAAAAAAGAAAAGAAAAAAGACCCCCCCCTCCTTCTCTTTGTATTCCTCTACTTTTCAGTGGTCAATCATTTGGTCGCTTGGTCAGTCTGACAGCTCTCTCTCTTGCTCTCCGTCTCAGTGTGGCGTCGTGTCCACTTGATGTTTTTTCCTTCCGCTTTTCTTGTCTCTCTCTTTCTGCGGCGGGGGGTAGCAAGGGCTTTGAGGCTCCGTTTTTTTTTCTTTTTAATTTTTGGCCGTCCTTAATCTCGTCGTCCCTCTCGGGTTGGCGCACACTGCGGCCGTGCGGCAAATTGCGAACGCGCGCGCACCATCCCCGTGAAGTGCACACAGCAGCAGCTGCAGCCTGCCTCCCGCGCACTTCCCAATAATCCGTCAATTTCTTCAGAGAGGGTGGGGGGAGCAGGATGAGGGATAGAAGGAGGAAAGGAGGAGGAGGAGGAGAGGTGGTGGTGTTGAAGCTGGGTTGACTGAGGAGGGGGGGTTTGAAGAGAGGAGTGGTGCGCAGTTTCTCTTTCCTCTCCGTCTTTTTTCTTGCTTCCCAGTCCTTTTTTTTCTTTCTTTCTTAAACCCCCCGCCTATCCTGGTGCTGATCAGTGCCTCCTCTCCTATGCAACGTCTGACCAGGGAGCGAGCAAGACAGGGAAGGCGAGCGCAGGGTGCGAGCACGGCTCACAGGCGTGACGTTAACAGTAGCGTAGATGTGCAAAGAATCCGTTGTAGCAGCGAGAGAGAGAGAGCGTGCTTGGATCTCTCTTCCCGTCTCTCTTTTCCCCTCTCTCTTCTCTCTCTCTCTAGTGCGCGCTCTGCAGTGTCCTGAGGTAGTTGGGTGAGCTCAGAGCACTCAGACCTTTTTAAGAGAGCTTCAAAAACCACTGAGTTTGCTCCCGCTGTCCTCTGCACTCCTTATTTATTTTAAATGCGCTCATGTTCCGTGACTTTGAGGTCTTTGCATGGCTTGAGGGAATGTCAACAGTCCTCAGCAAAAAAGCAGAAACAAATCCAGTCATGAGTCAAACATGGTGGGGGAACAGTGTTTCCATCTCTCTCTCACTTGATTTCTCCTTGCTCCCTAACCCTTCATGTTTTGTCCTCCAGTAGGAAATAAGAGGGACATGAATGGAGAGGTGACGCATCCCAGCGCCCTTTTGCACGGCTTTTGCTGGATGCAGTATGTTTCCATGCATTGACTCCACCACTTACGTAGCTCGCTTCACCCTCACCCTCACCTCTCTGTGCCGTCTCTGCTCACCCTTCAACTGTCACCAAGTCAAGTCTTATTCTCAGGCAGCCTTGATTGGTGTTTTTTTTTTTACTTATTACCGTATTTTTCGGATTATAAATCACAGTTTTTTTCATAGTTTGGCCGGGGGTGCGACTTATACTCAGGAGCGACTTATGTGTGAAATTATTAACACACTACCGTAAAATATAAAATTATATTATTTAGCTCATTCACGTAAGAGACTAGACGTATAAGATTTCATCGGATTTAGCGATTAAGAGTGACAGATTGTTGGGTAAACGTATAGCATGTTCTATATGTTATAGTTATTTGAATGACTCTTACCGTAATATGTTACGTTAACATACCAGGCACATTCTCAGTTGGTTATTTATGCGTCATATATCGTACACTTATTCAGCCTGTTGTTCACTATTCTTTATTTATTTTAAATTGCCTTTCAAATGTCTATTCTTGGTGTTGGGTTTTTTCAAATAAATTTCCCCCAAAAATATGACTTATACTCCAGTGCGACTTATATATGTTTTTTTCCTTCTTTATTATGCATTTTCGGCCCGTGCGACTTATACTCCGAGCGATTTATGTGTGAAATTATTAACACATTACCGTAAAATATCAAATAATATTATTTATCTCATTCGCGTAAGAGACGAAGCAAATGTCAGCAATCGTCACACACACGTCAACCAATAAGAATTCGGCGGGGGCGGGTCATGGCAGAAGTGCATTGTGCGTCATGGCAGAAGTGCATTGTGGGTCATGGGATGCTAACTGCTACTATGTCCGTAGCTATTAAAATGGATCATTTCTACATTGGCGGTAACTTATAAAAACTGAGAAGGGCTGAACAAAAATGGCACCGAAAAGGAAATCATATACTGCAGATTACAAGATGGACGTAGTGAAATATGCAGCAGAAAACGGCGATCGAGCAGCAGAAAGAAAGGACATACCAGGAGCGACAACGAGGAAGAAGATTTCATCGGATTTAGCGATCAGGAGTGACAGATTGTTTGGTAAACGTATAGCATGTTCTATATGTTATAGTTATTTGAATGACTCTTACCATAATATGTTACGTTAACATACCGGGCACGTTCTCAGTTGGTTATTTATGCGTCATATAACGTACAGTTATTCAGCCTGTTGTTGACTATTCTTTATTTTTTTTAAATTGCCTTTCAAATGCCTATTCTTGGTGTTGGATTTTATCAAATAAATTTCCCCCAAAAATGCCACTTATATTCGAGTGCGTATACGTTTTTTTCCTGTCTTTATTATGCATTTTCGGCCGGTGCGGCGTATACTCCGTAGCGATTTATAATCCGAAAAATACGGTACATACATTTGATTCATACTTTAATTGATGTGTGAGGACCCCTGCGAATCAACCTTAGATCACAATTCTATTACACTGGTTGCAAAATTTTTTGTCCAATTACAGAATACTGGTTAACACTAAATTGGCGTTAGTGTGTGAGTGAGTGTGAATGTTTTCTGTCTATCTGTGTTGGCCCTGTGATTAGGTGGTGACTTGTCCAGGGTGTACCCCGCCTTCCGCCCGAATGCAGCTGACATAGGCTCCAGCACCCCCCGCGACCACGAAAGGGACACGCGGTAGAAAATGGATGGATGGATGGATGGTTAGCACTGTTAGGAAAAAAACGGTGTTACATAACGCCGCTATATTTACTAGTAACGAGTAATCTAATTACTTTTACGCTGTTACCGATGCACATCCAATCTCTTCATTAACTAGCGCTAACACAATCCCGTAAAAAGATTTTACAGAGCAGCTGTCACTGCTAAGATAACACACACAGCTGAGCTAATGGTGCTCTGCGCGCTCTTGCTGATGTCACATGTCATTTGGCAACAGGCACTGTCTTTAAAGGCACACACACTCTGCTCTCATGAAACATCTCAACTGCATTTGCTAGATATTTTAATTTTTTAATATTTTTAAGTAACGCACTAATTACTTTTCCTTAGTAATTGATTACATCTATTAAAGAACGTTAAAACTAACTATAATTTCTTATTAAAAGACATTAAACACTGCTGGTTAGCTTCCCTTGAGCAAGGCATCTTCCCGTTACACCTTGGGATGGCCGTGGTTCAGATTGTGTCAACTGTCTTCTCTCTGCTGCACATTGTTAGAGCGTCCTAAATGTGTGGGCTTTAACCCCTAGACTGGAGTGAAACCACTCTGCGGAAAAGCATGCGTCACATAAAGGTCACAGTCAGGAAGGCGATCTACAAGACACAAGACATGCTTTACCTCCCACTCCCTAAAACAAATGCACCCTACTGTCCCATCACCGCTCTATCGGCAGTGATGTGTACAAACCTTGTGTCCATTAAATAGGAAGCTATGTGGGTAATTGATAGTTGCTAAAGCTAACTGTGACAGCGCTGCTCGGTGTGTGTGTTGCTGGGTGGGTGGGTGGTTTGGGGTGTGTGCACGTGTGTGCGCAAGTTAGAAGATAAGCGTGTGAAAGTGGGAGAAGGGAAGGGAGGGAGTGAAAGCACGCAAGGAAGGAAAAGGTCACACTGCTTGTCGCACAGTACATTATTCCCACCGGCTTCACAAGCGCAGAGCCAAGCTCCTACATTATACACCCACAGACTTTCTCCCTTACTTTGCCGCAATTGAATACCAATGGAGCTTTAGTGGAGCACATGTGGCAGCGAGGTGGCGGCCACATGAGAGGGGATTTTCCTGCGTTAGAATAAAATCCTTCCCGTCTGAACAAAGATCACCCTCGCAGGACAACACATGAGGCTGCATAACTGCACCTTTGTCGTTTATTTTACAAATGGCAATATCGTGTTAGTGCCTACACACACTAGGAAAACCTTACTTTACACCTAAAGCTCTGATCTGCACTCAACTTTTAGTCTCCTTTGGCTCAACTGGAGGAGGTGGGACAATTGCAGCCCAATTATAGAATGACTGTAATGCAATTTCACTTGGCATGGTCCGAATAATAACCGACACATTTTATATAGACATAAAATGCATCAAAAAAATGTCATAAACAGACCGAGGCATGAATGCTCAGTGTGTGAGTGCAGTCCAGCAAGGGCATCGCTGCCCAGTCCGGTTCGGTAGAAATGGTCAATACTTTAAGAGTACACTCTATAAAATTGTAAGTAGATTTCACGTTTTTTATACCATAAAGATATCAGTGGTACTGTTTTTCAATTTACAGTAATTCAGTGTAAATTTTACAGTAAATTTCTTGCGACTGATCTTGCAATTAAAGTAAAATCTATATTGATTTTTTTATTTTATTTTACAGCGACTGTGTTCCTTTAATTATGGGGGGGCTAACGTTCCTCATCCTCTATGGTAGATGAATTTCTGCAAAGTAGGGACGCTATTTATTTTATGATATTTATGAATATTATGTTCATTTAAAGTCTTTATAAGTTGTCCAAACTACAGGCCGTCGAAGTCTTCAGTGCGGCTCGCAAGACATCAGAAGTTTAACAAGAAGATTGGCCCGCGGCGTTTTTTTCCCCTAAAATTAGTCCCCTGTGGATTGAATTGGAGCGATAATAAATATATGTATATGTGTGTGTCTGTATATATATATATATATATATATATATATATATATATATATATATATATATATATATATATATATGTATGTATGTGTATATGTAAGTATGTATGTATGTGTATATGTAAGTATGTATGTGTATATGTAAGTATGTATGTGTATATGTATGTATGTGTGTGTGTGTATATGTATGTATGTGTGTGTGTGTATATATATATAGATGTAGATATACATGTGTATGTATATATATATATGTGTATATGTATGTATATATATGTGTATATGTATATATACGTGAGTGTGTGTGTATATATATATATATATACATATACATGTATATATATACATGTGTATATATATATATACATGTATATATATACATGTGTGTATATATATATGTATATATATATATATATATATATATATATACATGTATATGTGTATGTGTATGTATATACATGTGTATGTGTATGTATATATACATGTATATGTGTATGTGTATGTATATATATACATGTGTATATATACATGTATGTATATGTGTATGTGTATATATACATGTATATATACATGTATATGTATATATATATACATGTATATATATGTGTATGTGTATATATACATGTATATATATATGTGTATGTATATATATATACATGTATATAATTGTGTATGTATATATATACATGTATATATACATGTATATGTATATATATATATGTATATGAGTATATATATATGTATATGTACTGTATATACAAACCCCGTTTCCATATGAGTTGGGAAATTGTGTTAGATGTTAATATAAACGTAATACAATGATTTGCAAATCATTTTCAACCCATATTCAGTTGAATATGCTACAAAGACAACATATTTGATGTTCAAACTGATAAAAAAAATTTTTTTTGCAAATAATCATTACCTTTAGAATTTGATGCCAGCAACACGTGACAAAGAAGTTGGGAAAGGTGGCAATAAATACTGATAAAGTTGAGGAATGCTCATCAAACACTTATTTGGAACATCCCACAGGTGAACAGGCAAATTGGGAATAGGTGGGTGCCATGATTGGGTATAAAAGTAGATTCCATGAAATGCTCAATCATTCACAAACAAGGATGTGGCGAGGGTCACCACTTTGTCAACAAATGCGTGAGCAAATTGTTGAACAGTTTAAGAAAAACCTTTCTCAACCAGCTATTGCAAGGAATTTAGGGATTTCACCATCTACGGTCTGTAATATCATCAAAGGGTTCAGAGAATCTGGAGAAATCACTGCACGTAAGCAGCTAAGCCCGTGACCTTCGATCCCTCAGGCTGTACTGCATCAACAAGCGACATCAGTGTGTAAAGGATATCACCACATGGGCTCAGGAACACTTCAGAAACCCACTGTCAGTAACTACAGTTGGTCGCTACATCTGTAAGTGCTAGTTAAAACTGTCCTATGCAAGGCGAAAACCGTTTATCAACAACACCCAGAAACGCCGTCGGCTTCGCTGGGACTGATATAAAGTGGAAAAGTGTTCTGTGGTCTGACGAGTCCACATTTCAAATTGTTTTTGAAAACTGTGGACGTCGTGTCCTCCGGACCAAAGAGGAAAAGAACCATCCGGATTGTTATAGGCACAAAGTTGAAAAGCCAGCATCTGTGATGGTATGGGGGTGTATTAGTGCCCAAGACATGGGTAACTTACACATCTGTGAAGGCGCCATTAATGCTGAAAGGTACATACAGGTTTTGGAGCAACATATGTTGCCATCCAAGCAACGTTATTGCTTATTTCAGCAAGACAATGCCAAGCCACGTGTTACATCAACGTGGCTTCATAGTAAAAGAGTGCGGGTACTAGACTGGCCTGCAGTGCAATTTTAAATTTCCCGGGAAACTTCCGCTTGAAAACGTCTATGTATGATGACGTATGCGCGTGACGTCACGACGGCAACGGAAGTATTCGGACCCAATGTGTCACCATACAAACTGCTCTGTTTTCATCGAACAATTCCACAGTATTC
>NC_084742.1:14725203-14790203 GCF_033978785.1 Entelurus aequoreus | reverse complement strand
ATATATATATATATATATATATATATATATATATATATACACACACACACATATATATATACAGTATATACACACACACACACACACATATATATATATATATATATATATATATATATATATATATATATATATATATATACACATACACAAAGTTGCGTGTCACTGACTACTTTTACAGCATATAACAAAGTAAATAGTCAATATTTGATGTGATTTAGCTTAGTTGCACTCGTCTTTCTTTTCACTTTTCTTTTCAAACTACGAGGTAGGAGTCCCAGTGAGCAGCTCGCCTTGTCGCTTCAAAGTCCGGTTAGATACTTTATATTTCTATATAAATACGTTTTTAAAAAGTCTGTCCACTTCCCGTATCTTCACAAATTGAAATGAAGTTTGTAAAAATTCATAAACATTAAACCGCATGCTGTTTTAAAGACAACGGCTTTAAAAAAATATTGCAAGATCATTCAACTAATCAGCATTCTTCAGCACACTGATGCTACACAAAAGATCCTGCAAGTCGAAAGTTCCTTTTGTTGTTGTTTGTCTTCTATGTCAAGTATGTTGTAATAGAAACACACAAGAAATACACAATTTGTACCACATTCTATGTTTTACCTAAACAGTTTCTATTTTATTTTTTAGTTTTTTCCTGCTATTTTATTACTGTTTATTCTGTTATTCACTGTTTTATTGTTTTATGTGCCCTGTGTTGCACTTCGGTCTACGTAAGTTGTTTTAATGTGCTATATAAATAAATGCGGCCGAAACTTCGAATACAAAGATTTAGAAATGCCCCAAAAGTGTTCACCCAATCAGCGTTTGACAGCACAGCCCGACCCTCTATGGTTCCTGGGAACTTTCAAAAGTCCCACCTTGTTACTCGGAACTAAAAAAAGTTTCAGAAGAAGTAAATCTACCCAGGTAGTTTTTGGTGGAAACACAGGCAGTACTTTATTTACCCGGGTAAATTGGAACGTTCCAGTAAAGGTTCCTGCGATGGAACCTTTAAAATCCCCTATCCACTGAGACCGCAGTAAGTGAACCGCAAAGTGATGAGGTAACACGGTGTATCCTAATTGACCTATAATAGCAGTCTTGACAGTTTAACCTAGTACGGAGGTCAAGGTTGGTGAGGGATTATCAAACTGTCCAGACGGAAGCCCTTAATATGTCCTTTCACCCAATAGTAATCTCTAGAAAAGATAGAATGTGATTAAATCATGTGGGGTATTTATAAAATTATATTATAAACAGCAAGCTGTTTTAAGCTGGTCTCTAATCTCTCGCAGAATTAATTCCTAGAAATTAAACAAATAGCAAGTGTGTAAGCGAGTTCTATTGCTTGAAGGTCATTGAGTTGTGTGTGCGTGCGTGTGTGCAGTGGCCTGGTTTAAGATAATATTGCATCAGGTTGGGCAGTGTAATAAAGCACTGGGACATTACTGGCTACTTAAGAGGACATTCCAGTTCACACACCAAATTTGTAATAATTCTCAAAAGCACGAGACAGGGCCAAAAATAGTGTGGCTCATTTCCCCTTGGAGTAAAAGTGTCTCTTGCTCCTTTTAGGCAGGCCGTTCAAGGCAGGATTATTGCACTCCTCATATGCTTTGGAATGAGCCCTGTTCACAAACTAATCGCCATGATTGTTGGGTCATTCATTCTAGGGGGATGTGGGCACTTGTGCAGCCTGATGTGTAACTGACCTATGTCACAGATATTCACCCTAGGAATGATGTTAGACTGACCACTTTAATTCAAAACTAAATTGAAACATTTTTCAATAGTTTTCTGATTCATGTAGAACAGTGGTTCTCAAACTTTTTTTTCCCACCAAGTACTACCTTAGGAAAAACTTGGCTCTCCAAGTACCACCATAATGACTAATAATATTAAATTACAGTAGCGTAGTAGGCCAAAGTATTAATTAAAAACAAGACAGATGTTTTATTCAACAAGTATATTTAATATTTTTGGCCATGGTTACATTACACAGTATGACCAGTAACACTATGTTTGAATATAGGAAAATCAAACACTGTACTTTAATTGGGTGATTATTTGGCGTACCACTAGTGGTACACGTACCACAGTTTGAGAACTGATGTAGAGGATCTTTGACAATCTTTTTGCAGTAGATTCCTGATTCATGTAGAGGATCTTTGACTATCTTTTTAGAGTGGATTCTTAATTAATGTAGGCTATATTTTACTAGATTTTTGCAGTAGATTCCTGATTCATGTAGATGATCTTTTGACTAACTTTACAGTAGATTTCTGATTTATGTGGAGGGTCTTTGACTAGCTTTTTTAGTAATTTCCTTAATCATGTAGAGGATCTTTGACTAGCTTTTTACACTAGTTTCCCTATTCATGTAGATAATCTTTGATTAGCTTTTTACATTAGATTCCCGATTTACGTGGAGAATCTTTGACTATCTTTTTCATAAATTCCTGATTTATGTAGAGTATCTTGGACTAGCTTTTTGCAGTAGATTACTGATTTATGTAGAGGATCTTTTGACAAGATTTTTACAGTAGATTCTTGATTTAATGTTGAGGATCCTCGACTAGCTTTTTACAGTAGATTCCTGATTTAGGTGGAGTATATGTGACTAGCTTTTTCAGTAAATTCATGTAGAGGATCTTTGGCAAACTTTTAGAATAGAGTCCTAATTTATGTAGATAATTGACTAGGATTTTGTAGTAGATTCCTGACTTGCATAGAGGATCTTAGACTGCCTTTTTACAGTACAGTCCTGATTTATGGAGAGGATCTTGGACTAGCTTTTTACAGTAGATTACTGATATATGTTGAGGATCTTGGACTAGCTTTTTACAGTAGATTCCATAATTTAAGAAGTGGATATTTGACCTTTTTTACAGTAAACTCCTGATTTAAAAACAGCTGAGTGCTCCTATCATATAGACCAGTATAAACATATTGTTTTCATTTATGACTACTATTACTTTTGTGTTGTATAACTTATAACAAAACTCAAATTTCTTCTTCATGGTCTATCTAAATCCTTGATCTTTGCAATGGCACATGCATGACATGATCATTTGTCGTATCATTCAGCTGTACATCCTCTAATCCGATTGTCATTGGTGCTATGGCGCACTGTGGGCCTTTCATCCAAATGGAACAAGTGACACGCACACATATGCACACAGACACAGGCTGCTGACCTACATGTGACTGGCCAAAGCCCAGATTCGCCAGCACTCAACCCGGGGGCCGGGTTGTGTTCGGTACGGATTCCATACATCCCTAGAACGACCGCAAGGCCACACCAAAGTAGGTCGCGCAATACCCCCAAACCACATCCTTTAGAGCTAGGGAGGGTCCAGAGAGCCTTGGGGAGGCAGAGGGAACAGTGGTCACAGGGCACAGGATTGGCACCCTGGTGTGAAGGTTCAACATATCTGACAGCTCATCAGGTCATCACCAGTCAGTGGTGGAAGTAAGGCCTGACAACACTCGTCTTGTCAAGCCGAGTCTGTTTTACTGTGAACATATGGGGCCACTGTTTGACCTCGCTTTCTGGCTAGCGTCCACCTTGGATACTGTACACTGGCAAAACCTAAAGCCCAGGAAGCTGGTCCAAATTTAACAGCTTTGCCGACTATGCAAACTCGGCATCGTCTAGGAATCGTGCTCTTACTTTAGGTGAATGCCACTCGCTTGTAAAAAAAACATTTCCCAGTTCAGCACATTTTCACTTGCTTTTCATCCACTCACACTCTAACCCCCAAAGGTTGACCACATTAAGGGTTTGACAGGCCATAAAGCAGGTTTCATATACCAATATACTGCAGAGCAAGGATAGAGAAGTAGACAGGATGAGGGCTCAGAGGAGGCATTGTGAGGTGTGTTCAGGGTCAGTGGACCTTTTGGATTGGGAGTTGGCGAGTACTAGATGAATTCATTCTTGGTTACACAAAATGCCATGGACACAATCCTTTCAAAATTGTCTAAGTGCATGTGCGCCCACCTCTTCCAAATGTGACCAAAGAGGGGAAGTGTACTGAACTTAAGCACAGATCATGCTCACACAAGCCTAACGTGAAGTTAGCCAAAGCACGTATGATTAGCCAATTGTAAGTAAGTCATCAAAATAAATTGTGTTGAAGGAACACATTGAGCATGTGTACCTCCTCTAATGAGGGCAGTATAAGGTCACTGGGGGTAAAAAGATGAGGGCTTCCTTCTTCCTCTCATCCTCCTGCTTTATTCAATGTTTGAGCTTTGCTAGCCGCCATTGTCTCTAGACTAATGGGCTTCATTATGTCGAGCTGTGTCTGTACGGACTGCCAGAGCCGGGATTAGCTGTAGCGCTGTGTTAGCCGAGAACAGTAGAAGGATGCTGCTTTGTTAGCACTCCTTAACCCAATGAGTGTGAGCTGAAGTGCATTGACCTCCACAATGTTCCCAATATATAGACTGTATGTGTGGTATTAGAATTCATTGTGCATCTCTGTATGTGCATTTATCACGTTGTTGCCTTGCCAACTGGCAGGCCACAGGAAATGGATGGCTCTGTTGCCGAGCAATATGAAGGTAAAACATTGTAAGTCATGGCACCAGGAGGCCCTAAATCTTTTGGACTTTTAGCTCCCTAGCAGATAAAACTGCTGTCATTTGCAGAGATCCCAGCCATCTACCTCATCTACACCCTCCCCTTTACACGCTTGTATCAGTCATACTTGCTATTTCATGCTACAAAAACTAAAAATGGCTTCTTCCAAGTTATAATCTCAGCTGACTTTAAACACTTTCATGGAGGCACAAATAGTGATTCAGTGCGCGCTGCCTTGATAGATGGGTCTTGGCATTCTAAGTAGTCCTATAATGGAACGTCTCGATGTAATCTGATCAAACGTTTAGGCTCATAAAAGAAAAGCAAGATATTCAATTTGAAATATATACCAAGCATTCTTTTCCACTGCATCACTATTGTGGTGCATTAAAAATACAAACACAGCTATGATAGCACACTAACCTTGAAAAATCCTTTACCGTCCATACAAGATTTTGTGGTGTTACTTTCATAAATCCGTTAATCCTAAATAATTAATTGTAGTTGGGAAGGATTACTCAGAAACCGACGTCTGGACAGACCTAGCAGTGGGATAAAGGCATTGCATTGGAGCAGAGGGTCTTTTGACCTACAGGAGCCAAAGGGCAAAGGCCAAGAAAAGGGCCTCCCACAAATATGGAAGCATGTCCTATATGTTTTGCTTCAATAGTAAGGATCATGATCATTATTTTTCCAACCAGAGTATCTGAGTAACTGTGTCAGCCATTTTTATGCCACAATCCAGACACGTGCTACTGTATTTAAATTTTGACTCATAAGATATTTAGTGGTGCTTTCGTTTTTGTTAGTAATCAGTTCCAAAAGGTGCTAGAAAAACTGAATCGTACAAAAACTGAAGCAATTTTACCCATAAGAAATAATATAGATCCAATTAATTTGCGACATACTGTACACCCCAAAATTAAACAAACTAATTATAATCATAAAATATTTTTAGATTTACATTTATACAACAATACAAAATACATACAAATGATAATGAAATATATAGAACATTTAACATCAACTTGACCTTTTATTGAAGACTCTTGTTGGCAAAAACGGTGATGAGTGGAGAGGAACATGGGGAGGGGAGAGCCAAGCGGACGCCACATTTGTACTTTGCTACGAGTTCTTTCTTGAGTTCAATAGTGTTTCCCACTTTATTTTATCAACGTGCTGACACTCGCATTTTTTTTGGCCCTATAGTGGATTCTTTGTTTGGGCAATTCCACAAAAAGATAGGCAGACAGACTAGATTGTTAATGTTTGGCCGTACATTAACCGATAGCAATGTAAACGATCGAAACTATTGGTTGTTTGCAGCCTACAACTGCAGAAATCATACTTGAAGACTAAAGGAAACTCCGTAGATGAATGGGAATAGGAGTGCCCACCTTCAACTCCAAGCTGTGTTTCCTGCAACAGTGCAATCAGGTGTATCCCCCGGAGGTCGCCTTGTGGTTTAGAGCAGGCGGTCCTGCTCGGTCCTGGCTGGGGGAAAGAGGGAAAAAAGCAGCTGGCAGCACTTTCTAAATTAAAGTCAATAATGTAGCGGCGCGTTCCGTCAGAGGCAGCCCTCCCACATGGTCGCTAAGGAGAACGGCAGGGTAGGATGTCGATTGACTTCTCCCAGAGTACCTCTACTATGCAGGGCAACATGTGTTTGTGTGGGTGAGCTGTATGTGGGGGGGGGGTGGAGTTAGGTATAACTGTGCGACCCATAAACAGTGTGTGGTTCACAGTAATGCTTCATATTCCAAACACAGGTGCAAATCTTATGGACACAGCGTGTTATGGTTTGCATATGAGGTAGCACTTTTCCCTAATTCTGCTGAGCTTAACTTTGCAAAGTTCAGTTTTAATACTCCAGTGTTCCCAGCTTTTTATGTGCATTTTGTTTCCTCATAAGCAAAGTTTATGATACCTTTAAATATGTCTTCTTTGTCTTCTTCTTCACATTAAAAGGAGCCCATCGAGCACGGAAGTGCCCTATACAGACATAATGATGCGACATATGTCCGGTTATCTATCAAAATAGTCATATTTATTACCAACAAGTCTGTGGAAAAGCTCAGATACGCCACAAAGTCAAAACAGTGGCTTTAATGAATGCGAGAGCACAGGGTAATAGTAAACACACAAACATGTAGAGATAGAAATCACATATGGATAAATCAAAAAGTACTGTCAAGCAATTAAATACATGAGCAATTAATTATGATGTATAATTAATTTGTTTTTAATATCACCTAAATATGCAGAGAAAAGCTCTCAAATTGAGGTATTTCTATTGAAATGGATGACATTATTGTAAAAATAGATACAGTATGTAAACAAAAACAAAATTGCTTTATAAAGTCCTTTTGTACTTAACAGACTTGAACTGATAGTCTGTTTGTATTCACTAAAATAACACATCTGGTCCATATAAAGTACTGAAGTTAAACACATCAAGTAACAGTAAGAACACTTTGAGCAATAAGTAATGAGTGTTGAACTTGTTGCTTTTCTTTAGTTTCAGATAATATCAAATAAATGACACGCAATCAATACCAATACTAGAGCTGCACGATTTTGAGGGGAAAAAAACTAATGGCAATTTGAGAGAAAAATTGCGATTTGAATTTGATCAGGGATTTTTATATTTTATCCAAAAAATAAACTACGAAAATGTGTGAAGGAAGACAAGTTACTTTTAGACTGTCAACATATTTTTGTCTCTAGGTGTCACACAATGTGCAATAATTTACTAAATGATAACTAAATATTTGGCTTTATGCAGACAGACTCAGACCTTTTGTTTACATCATACTCTTAAACTGAAGAAATAACAGATACAACTATAGTGATTGTAATGTAATCTAAATGCTAATAATGCAAGTAACCATTTAAAAGAATATACACTTATTTCTCATTCCCAATAATTGGAAGGTAAATAACTTTATTAGATTATTAATTTGATTCATGTTTGATTTGAAAACATACATGCTAAATATGACCAAAGTTATTTCATCGCATTTAAAGCGATAATTTGACGTCCCTTAAAACAATTAAGTTCAATAATAGGGACGCGGCAAAAACCTGATGTGTGATGGTGGAGGGAACAGTGGGCTCAGTGACAGAAAGCTAATTTTAAAAAGTTGTTTTTCTTTTTTTGACTTCACTTTTTAAAGCCATAATAAAGTGCTCTCGAAACCCAAAAAGGTGTTTTCTCCCGAGATGACTTTTCTGAACAAATTCGTTCAGGAGGATGCAATTTGCTCCTTGCCTTATTTGCTGCAAGCCATAATGAACAACCCAATGAAAAAGATCAGACTAAGGAGACCGAGGACTTTTTGTTTAGAGTCGCCCGTTGAGCCCCAATTGAGCGTATAGCGGAAACGCCATGAGACAACAGTCCCCCGGGCGAAGGGATTTACTTCTTAAAAGGTGTCTGGTATTGGAGCAGGAAGCCTGTGCAGCAGGAGTGTTCCGCTGGCTACCAATTGTTGTAGCTTGTAACTCCGTAATGTGGTAGTGGGGTGTCTGCTTTGGCCTGTGGCTACTTTGAGGAAATTGAATTTGTGTGTGTATGTGCGCGCACAAAGAAGCTCACTATCCATCGCATTTGTAAGCACACTTGTCACATCATATTGAGGAGGTGTTCAAAGCATTGTCTGGCAAATGTATCAGTGATAGGTTCAGTGTTTAATAGTGTTCCCTTCTATTCATCTACGCCATTTTGAGTGCAGGTGCTCTGCTATTTTTCTTTGCACCATCTTGATTCAATGCCCATAATTCCTGGGTTTTAACAAAAGGAGAAACTAGTTAGCAGCTTTGTTGTGACAAAAACACACTTCCCCCCTAGCGATGTGAGATGCCAGATAATACCTCTGATAGCGGCCTTTTATTAGATTTTTGTTTCATTTAGATGATGTCAGTTAAGGTGTGGTGCATATACACACAGAATACTCAATGAGAATTACAAACAAGCTTCATTTCCCCTTTTCCTATTGTCGTCCTTCTGCCTCATCTGTCGCCCTCTGCCAGACATAATCCTCCGGTCGGAGCATGTCCTCTCCAAGTGAGCGCTGATTAGCAGCATCTGGATTAGGACCGATTTGTAGGGCATGGAAGAGGGGGAAAAGATGAGGACAAAAACAAAGCCCTTGTACCAGAAAATGCGAGACGGCTTCTAATGAAAAGCTCTAAGGTCAAAGTCATTCGATCTACATGGGTGAAATATATTGGAAGAAACAATTTAGAGCAGGTGTGCCCATACTTTTTGCCTGCATTGGCCAAAATGGAAATGTGCCAATGAGCCGTGGGACAAACAGTATTTTTAAGCATACAGCAGCACCATGAGTGTGGCGATTAGGCCTTTAATGCCTTATATAAGGTAGTGGAGATCGGCAAACAGTCATTTGCCTTGCGGACATGCCAGCAAAAATTGTGTGGGGTACCCTTGATTTAGACCAAATTTAGAGTGTACTCACTATATGTTTGGAAAGTACTAGTTTTTTGTTTTTTTTTAATCCTAATTTGATTTTGGAAGTATCTACAAGATCAATATTTAACCCATTTAGGCCCTGTAGGGGTTCAGAAGGTTCCAGAAGGTCCCAGGGTGTAAATTGGGTTGCCCAAAAGGTCCAAAAACGGTACCCAGAAGGAGCCTTGGACCTGCTCACGGCCTCTTTGGGTACATTTGAGACCTCTTGGAGCTCCGGGACTTTTAGGGGTCAATCTTTTTTGGAGTACTTTGGGACCTTCAGGTCTGTTAGTCCTATTTCCAGTAAAAGTAGATGGGCCGCAAGAGGACCAAGAAACGTGTCTTTCCTTACCTCACTCTATGCCAGTCGTACTATGCAGCGACCCAAAGTGATTATGTATTGTATCGATAATCTTCATGGACGAACAAAATGTTTTTATTTCAATATTGTCTTTTATTATTACAATAGTTTTTTTTGTAAATGAAAGTATTGTACTGGAGATGATTGTTTTCTTTAAATTGTGTAGGTGAAGAGTATTTTTGGTTTATTGTATCTCGGGGGAAAAAAAGTCTGGCACGTTTGGCTGATGTGGAAACTATGGATAAATGTCTGGCCAAAATGATGAATTATGTTTGATAACATTTAAAAAAATAGCCCTTATTGTAAAATTAAAAAAACCTCTCTAATGAGGCAAGATTACCCGTAGTGTGCTATAGTTGGGTTAGAGTTTGCAGATGAAGTGCTCCTTTTCTCCCTCTTGTCGGGCTGTAACCTGAGCTCATTGCACAAACTACACTTTAATATACATTTATAAAATAATACATATAGATATCAGTATTGAGAAGCAGAAAGTTATTGGTATAGCCTTGAAAAAAAAAAAATCTCTGATCTGTGCTGGAGTATGATTGTGAGTCCTCCCTGAATTTGTGCGGTGACATTTGATGGCAAGCCAATGTTGAGGCAGGTGCAGCTGGAGAAAAAAGCTTGAGGTTAAGTCATATTGTCACTTGTTGTCTAGCAACAGACTAACTAGGTAATATAGTTTATATTACCTTTGTAGTTGTTAGGTAGGAAGAACATAACATCTCATTGCTTTCTCCAGACTGGAATCAGATCATAATTTTCCTCTTTTGTCTGACCGCTCAGTGGTTAAGCAGGTTTATTTGTGCTGATCCCTGTACCTCTTTTCCTTTCACTGTAAAATACTCCGGCACTCACCGGGAGGACATTTTTTGGTGAAATATGCTGTGTCGAGAGCAACACGTCGCTCGTCTCTCAAACTTCAGTCTCTGGTTTCTGACAAGCGGACATAAATTGACAAAAAGCCATGTTGAAAAATGCCTCTGTCTGCTCTCTTCTCCCCCCCCTCCCTTCAAGTCTGCCTCATTCTCTCAATCTGTCAGCACAGACAGTCCGGGAGGACAGAAATGGCTTTTTGAGTGACACGAGGCTGGCGATGCCATTTGCAGCGTCAACTGGTGAAAAGGGGGAATAGAGAAAAGAGGCGGAGACGAATGATTATGGACTTGCCATCACTGTCCTATGCCGGACACCCCCCCCCTCCCCAAACATTGTCTCGCTTTGGCTCATCATCTGTGGCCATTCATGCCTAAATAACCATGTCTTATTGCCAGTAGATATAAAAGAAAACATCTGCAAAAAGACCTAGCATGGGGTGGTATCTCTGACACAGCCCATACCACGGCGGGCACAGAATCATGCATATTTAAAATTCCATTATGAAATCTTAATTTGATTCATAGAGCGGCAGCAGAGTGGAGCAAGAGTGCAGCAACAGAGCTTCTTGTAGTTGATATGAATACTTATTGCCGGCATGTGTGACAAAGATGGAAGGTAATGGCTGTTTATTCTTTTGTGTCGTATGGTCAATTGTCTTTTAGCATGCCTTTAGTGTTGGTCAATAATGTAGGCCAGTCCTTCTCAAATAGTGAGGCGGGCCCCCTGGGAGGGCACGGTGCGATGCCAGGGGGGCACGTGTGACCTTGAGGAACATGCTTTTTTTTTTTCAGTGCTAGAATATGACAAAGCGAAGGAAAAGAATGGTGTGTGGTTTCCTTTAACGTTAATACACTTACACTGTTATTTATGCAGAGGTATAATTATTACAATTTTATAGACAAATTATACTATTTATAGTCATGTGGAGAGTGGGGGGGGGGGGGGGCGCACAATATTTTGTTCTTCCTTGGGAGGCGTAACAGAAAATAATTGAGAAGCACTGGTATAGGCCTAGGCTTATATTGATACCATTACCAAGGTGGGTATTGGTTTCGGATTGATACTTTGGTTGCAATTTCTCTTCTGTACGTGCTGGAGTATGATTGTGAACAAATTACTACATTTCCCCCAGTTTTTGTGACTGCAGCGTCTCTTCTAGTTTGTCAGTGCAAACATCTCTCTCGGTCTCTTTGTCGCTCTCTCTCTCTGTCGCTCGCTCTCTCTGCCTCTGTCTCTCAGGCAAACTTTGCCCTACTGTCTGATGCAATGTTATAAGTTGTAAATCGTTATTGAAAAGAATGTGACAAAATGTAAAAACTTTTGCTACAACTTTGTGAAAAAGCATTTTAGGCAGTCACCCATCACAAAAAAAATTCCATAATCCTGGATGAATTGACGTGCAATCCAACAGATTATCTCTAAAGTGATTTGCGGATCTATACTCAAATGTCAATACCGCCGATACCAGATCTTTATGCTCTACTATCGATCCTCAAATCAAAAATATCGAGACTTTTGATACTTTAGTTCTGGGGTGTCCAAAGATTTTCCACAGAGGGGCCGTATACTGAAATGTCAAAATACCGGTATGCGGGGACCATATTGATATTTTTTCATTAAAAAAAATACTAAAAACTGATAGTATGACTAAGTACAATTATTAGTTAGAACTTTTCAGCTTGTTCTCATTACATATCGATTGTTTTCCTCCTTTTTCTTACATTTTTAATATATTTTTTCCCCATCTAATAATTGAATACAAATAATAATATGATTGCATAACTGCATAACAATTCTGCCTGTAAGAAAATATTGATATATATCTATATGGACATTTTGTCAAATCAGAATTAGAATTGTTTATATTGCCACAGTCAGTGAGGGTTCACGAACTGTGATTTTTTTTTTTTTACGGTGACATGGCGTTACATGAAACATTAACTATAACAAAAAGCCCGGAAAAGCAACCACAGCTGAATGGGTGGCATTATAATGTCTCTGTTAGTGTGATGTACCATGGTAAATAATGTACAATGACTTGTACATTATCTTGAAAATCAGGAAACATAATAAATATTTTTCTTTTTATCGACCGAGGGTGTGGATGGGTGTTTCCCACCCACATATCATTCACACTGAAGACAATGTTTTTGAAAATGTCAAAAGTCCCAGTTTTTGTGGACAATAGTATACATTTGCATCTGGACAAGAGGCCAAAACGCCTGTAGACATATGCTTTTTTTAAAAGGACTTTTTATTGCAAAGTAACTTTATGGTATGTGCTTATGTGTATTTGGAATCTGCATTAGTCCAGAAAATTTGAAACCAAATTTATAAAACAATCTTGCCTTCCTTTATACTTCCGCCAAATGAGTCGTTTGGAATTTTATAGGTGTGAAGTTTTTCCCAGGTGTGTTGTCAGCAGATTATCCATATATGGTAATAATGTACCCAGACTTCTTTGCGCATGTTCGCCATTTTTTATTATGAAGCGGCGTTTCTTGTCCAAAACATGACCACGATACAACCTAATGAAGAAAATTCTCTGTTGTTGGTTGCTTTAACCAGCACAAGTCACTACACAAACGTTCAGCCTCATCTGAAGTAAAAAGTGTCTAACTTTTATGATTCGTGGCAATGTACCTTAAACTGTGAAGAATTTGCTCCGAGTCTGTGCAAAGAAGAGTCCTCCTTCACCAACCACAGACCTTCACAATGGATTTTCTGAAAACATTTTTTTATAATGGCGGGCTAAGTGCCTACTATTTATGACGATGGAGGAGAAAATAAAACGTTAAGTAATAACAGTAGGTTAGAAATGTGTGAATGATACGTTAGCAATGTTAGCTAGAGTTATTGTGTGGCTATCTTAGCTTTCTACTGTAATACAACAGCATAACCGTCTTGCGGCAATATAAATAATGATTTTCCTAAAAACTACTTTTATTTGGTTCAGTGTCTGCTGTGCTTGGCAATGGACCAGTTAGGAATATAATCCGTTATTACGTTAGCGAAGTAGCTTGGCGCGTGCCTTTAGCCTCTATTGTTTACAGAGGTCAAAGCGGTAGTGTAGTGGACTATTAACATGATATAGAATAGAAAATCATTGTTTGTTGATATACACATGTATATGTCCAGGTTCTAGCATTGGAGAGATACAGACTCTGTAGAAGTATAGCCTTATAGTGTATAGTTACAAAGTTGGCAGGTTCCCTCCGCTCCTCCGCCCGCACGCTATATCGCTATAACTTTTGGGATGTAGTGTTGTGGTGAAAGTCACTCAAAACAGAGGGCAGGTGGCAGTCATTGATGTCCACATGGTCCGATAGTGAAAAATAAAGACAAGAAAGCTAAAAAACTAAAAAAGATGGCTCCTGGGGCGGGGATAAAGGTTCAATCAGCATGAAGAGGCGTGGTGAGGAGGGGTTCATTTGCATCCAAGCAATCTGCATCTCAAAACGACTTAATTTGAAAGGGACCCAAAAAGTGGCTTGAAGATATATCTGTGAAACATAATCTGTGCAAAATTCTGACCAGAGAGCCACCCTTACATGTTATGTAGACCACAAGGAAGTGTTTTGAATATAGAAAAACAATCATATTATGACCCCTTTATTATCAATGATCATGCGGACATGGCCCAAAGTTAAAACGTGTCACTTGTAAGCTTTAAATTGTGTGATCGGGTCACTTTGTGTTCATACCCTTCAACCAGTTAAGGAGAACTATTCCAGATTAGTATTATTACAAATGGAACTCAATATTATTCGACTAGCGTGCCGTCTTACCACCCTTATAGAAAGAAGAAAAAGAAAACGACACTCTCGTTATTGCTGTTATTGATTTTAATAACCAGGGCTGTTCAGACCTAAAGTGGCTCCACGCTCGGCTGCCACTCATGCTGCATTGTCGAGGCTGAGTGATACTTTCATTTCATCTTGTGAAAGATCCATAAAGTTATTTAAGAAGGGTTGTCTTGGTTGTCTGACTGATGTGTCCCACTACAGGAAACATTCATAAATGTATACTTAAACAAGTGCTCACTGGCAAATTTCACTTAAAAATAAACCCAGACAGGACTTTAAAATTAAACTGTTACCAGGTTTTGAGCAAATGGCGCACATTCAAAATATTAAAAAAAAAATTGTGTTGGACATTCTGACAATAAAATGTAATTTGTGTCAAAATGTTTTTTTAGGTTAAATTGAATTATGTTGGGTTGGGGAGGAGTTCTTTCCCCAAGTGGAGAAGTTCAGATACCTCGGAGTTGTGGTCATGAGTGGGGGAAGAGTGAATTGTGAGATCGACAGGCCAAACGCAGATCGGTGCGGCATCTGCAGTGATGCGGACGCTGTATCAGTCCGTTGGGGTGAAGAAGAGCTGAACCGGAAGACATTGCTCTCAATTTACCAAACGATCTTTGTTGAAATCTTCACCTATGGTCGTGAGCGTTGGGTTATGACCGAAAAAATCACGGGTACAAGCGGCCGAAATGAGTTTCCTTTGTCGGGTGACGGGGCTCTCCCTTAGAGATAGGGTGAGAAGCGCTGCCATTCGGGAGGAACTCAAAGTGAAGCCGTTGCTCCTCCACATTGAGAGGACACAGATGAAGTGGTTTGGGCATCTGGTCAGGATGCCCTCCGGACGCCTGCATGGGCAGGAGTTATGGGCATGTCCGACCGGTAGGAGGCCACAAGGAATTCCCAGGACACGCTGGAGAGATTGTCTCCCGGCTGGCCTGGGAACGCCTCGGGATCCCCCGGAAAGAGCTTCGCTTATCTGCTTAGGCTGCTGCCCCCGTGACCGGACCCCAGATAAACGGAAGAAGATGAATGGACAGCTGAATTATGTTAATTAACTTTGATTAAGCATGATTAATAGGCAACCACACATTCATAACAACGCCAAAAATGCAACCCACAATTTACAAAATTTGAAAGCAACTTTAGAAAAAACAAGGCCAAAGTGGCTTATATATGATAAGTGGACTTGGCAACACTGATTAGTCGCCGTGGCTGATCTTGGCGGCCCGCTACTGTGATGAGTATTTGTCATGGTGGCTTGGTGGACTGACAGAAAAGTAAGATCATACGTGTCGTTTAGCATAACAAGGCCCAGAGGCTCTTCTGGTGACATGACTCTGTTCTGTTGTTAGTATTTGAGTACCGGTAGGTGCTCCTTTTTTATTCGCAGATCCAAGTAATGGACTTCTTCTCGTTCTCAAGACTGTCATGTGAGTCATGAATCAAAGATTTCTGTAGAGTGAAACATTACTTTTTAAACTGCAAAAAAAATCCCACATGCATTAACTAGAAACACTTGCTTTAACGCGGCTTTCCTACTTTTGTATCCAGTAGAATTGTCATTACGGTACGGAATGGAACACATCCATTATCTATTGATGAAAGGGGAAAACTCATTAACGGGCATCAGGCGGGTTTAATGGTGGGGATAGCGCTTGTTCAGAAGCTGTTTAACTTGTCCACGTCGTCGCTGCTGCTGCCGACAACATGGCGGACGGCCCCTGACAGTGATACATATAGGACCCCTTGGTTCACATTGACCACCCTGAAGGGCTTAGGGTGTCTATGCACACTGTAGACCCACACATGTTCATGTTAATGTACCATTGGGGGTATCACCAGTCTTTGGACAAAGAAACAGGAAAAGCAGGTGATACTGTAGAAGTGGACATAGATGGTTGGAAACACTTCTAGTCCTCGCCAGCGGACCTCATTTTACCGCTGCTGCCCTGAAGGTTGTTTTTTTTTTTTTTAAATTAAAAGCCTCATTAACATGCACTTGACATCCCTTCCTCATCTGTGCCATTAAAGGGATCAATGGCGGTTTGTTTGATTCATTCATTTATACTACTTCCCCTTTCCTCTCCCTGTTAAAAGGTGATCTATATTTGTAACCTCTACTTGCACCCACTAACCTCACTAACCGCTTTCACTTCGATCACAGTGATGCCTAACAATCTACTAGATGTTTTTGTGTATGCTTGCGTGCATGTGTGTGTGTGTTTGCGTGTGCTTGCACTGCAAAAAAGAGCTGTCTGAGATAAAAACACAAGAGTTTTGGAAAAAATTCTAAAAACTTGTTAAATTAACTAGTTGCATGGCTAGATAATTTTACTTAAGACATGATATATTAAGATTTGTATATCTAGAAATTACCAGGACTTTTAAGATAGAAGAAAGTATTTTATTCTTAACAAGCATTCAACTTGCAATTTTTAAACTAAGCATCCTCGATGTTGCAGAATTTTTAAACACAATTTTCTATGTAGGGAAAACGATATGTTATTTTCTCAATTTGAACATGTTTAAACTAGAATAGAAAATATATAAATATTCATGCTAAAATTAGGATTAGTCAATAACTAAAAATACGGAAGTAGCTCTTTAAACGTTCTAGAAATACAATTTTAAATCTTTGCAAGTGGCAAATAATTTGGCGAGGGCGTGCGTGCAGTTTTTCAGCTTAATTACTCTTTAACCCTTGAGGCACCGTGAGAGACCAAATGATTTGCTTATTTGTTGAAAAATCTTAATACGGCAGTCATTTTTCAGGCTAATTAATTGTTTGAAACTTGGTCAGGATTTGTTGCACGGTATTTAAAAAAAAAAATCTAACTGATACATAACTTCCTGCTGTAACCAAGACAGATACCAATAACTTATTTATTTCTATATATTTTTTATTTTATGTAGATTTAAGTGAAGTTAATTCACACACACCTGGAGGTGAGAAATGGTCAAACAAATATGGATTTGACAAAGTGCACCTGTAGATTTGTCCTAACCAAATATAATATCATTACTTTAGTCGCGTTACCATCACATCCAAAAGTCAGTAATGAAGCAATTGTCCTTTTTTCCATCTATCAATGTGTACAGGCTCCGGCTGGTCTGTTGGCCAACGGGATCAAGTGTCGTCAGTCAACGTGGGGGCTGGTTGTCCAGCGTTTCAATGCGGGAATTGCAGATCTCTTTGGCACTGGTCTTTTCTGGCGGGCTTTGTGCACTTTTCAGGCATAGCTGCAGTGGGAACAGCGATTCTTGGCGCATGGCTTTTGTCAGTTTCTTTTGCTGCGCAGGCGTCCTCATAGGCTTTCAGGGTACTGTCCTGGAGATGCTGACAGCGTTTTGGGCTGGCTAGTGAGGTTTGACGTGTTAAAACGGATGTCTATTTTCTTTCCTGCCGGAGTGTTTGCAGGGCATTTGATGCGATAAAAAAGTCACTACATCTGTTTTGCAAATAGCTAGCAAATTCGATTGCTTTCGGTTAAAAAAAAAAAATAGCTGTGCATATGTAACACACCAGTGAACCATTTAGTAAACAGGAAAGTAAGAACATTTTCCTCACTTGATGTTATGAGATCAATGATCCCAAACTTTATCATTTTTAATTTTTCATTGTTCCGTTCAGATCGATGATGGAGACAAACAATGTCAAAGGCAACAAGCCACTCTTCCGACTTAATTTTGTATGAACCGTCACACGTTAGCTGAAAGAAGCGCTTCTTGATAAACACATTTAGTGCTTCACATTCAAACAACACAGCAGAAGTATTGGTCACGTGTTTTTGTCTTAAAGTGACACACACATGAGGGGGACGGCGTGGCAAAGTTGGGAGAGTGGCTGTGCCAGCAATCTGAGGGTTACTGGTTCAATCCCCACCTTCTACCATCCTAGTCACGTCTGTTGTGTCCTTGAGCAAGACACTTCACCCTTGCTCCCGATGGGTCCTGGTTAGCGCCTTGCATGGCAGCTCCCGCCATCAGTGTGTGAATGTGTGTGTGAATGGGTGAATGTGGAAATAGTGTCAAAGCGCTTTGAGTTCCTTAAAAAGGTAGTAAAGCGCTATACAAGTACAACCCATTTACCATTTACCATTTACATCGAGGCATTGAGGGACACTGGTATCTCTCTTTGTGGTTAATAATGCATTCACGGTTCAGTATCGTTTGGCCCATCACTACTACCGTGGTGTTGTAGACAGCCATTATAACCACACATTATTGAGAGTTTGTTTTGTAGTTTAAGGTCATGTAACATTTTTTTATTAAAATATGGAATTTTTAATAGACTTTAATGATAGGCACCCAAATATTTTTTTTCCCTAAGTTATTTGTTTTCTGCAGCTCATCTATGGTCAGACAGTTTGATTTTGTTTTCAGTTTGAGCTTTATCTCCTCCCACCAAGTGACACATTTACAAGCTATTGATTTTGCTTGAAATCGGGTCAAGGTTGTGATTGTTTGCTCCTGCGTGAAAAAAAAGTGTCATTCAAACTAAACCCCTGTATGTTCATTAGGAGGAGAAATGATGCTGTAGACTTTGTTGGATGGTAATTCTAATTCTAAGTGGAGATGCAGTAGTTTTGTGCTTAAAAAGAACCCCAATAGCAATTTGTGAAATGCTAGCCCTCTGCATACTTTCAATTTGTTTTAGTGCAGGTTTTGGCAGGTTTTTGTTTTTATTTATTAACTTCTTTATTTTCATTCACTTCCAAACAGTTAAGTGAATTAAATCAGCCCGGCCGCACTTTTAAACAATGACCTTGGGTAGAGCATCTTTCGCTTGCATGCAAAAATGATTACAATTGTCAGAGCACACACGCACGCACACACAAGCACACGCACGCATATATAACTCTTCTCATTTCCATTCAGTGTGTTGACACAATCCCGACATTTATGAGATTACCGGAGCCTGTTTGTGTTCCGACAGGAGCCTTGTTGGCTCCACGCAGGACTTCACTGAGAACCATCTGGGCTCTATAAGCCAGCCCGCCTCACGCATTCTCGCCGTTATCATTTCTCAAGTTATTTTTAAGTCATACTGCTGCAAAACGGAAGTTTGTGTGCACTTGTGCATTACTTAAATGAATGGCTAACCTTTTTTAGCCTTCAGCCGCTTCCCCCATTTGACATTTGGGCTTAGTGTGAACGAGTTGTGTCCTAATGGCCTAGTTATGTAACTGCCACAATGCGCAGGGATCGAAATAGGGGTGTAGATACATCCAAAAAGAAAATATGGTTTTAGTAGAAAACCTTAAAACCTGATTTTCTGTGTGCATACGCCAATAAAAGCTTTTGACTTTAGTGGAGACCGAGGCCGATCAGTTTACCAACTTAATTTTCTCCAGATTTCCCTGGTGGCTGCAGCATCAAGCAAGCTCTTAATCGCTTGACTCGGCCATATCTGCTCACCCTCCCGCTTTCTTGCTGACTGGAGTGTCCATTGATAGGGAAAAAAAATAAATATTTTTGTTGTGAATTATTTTGCAGGTGTTATGGAGGAATTCCATTGCAAAAAAGTAGTTGTAATACCCACAGTAGGCCAGTTGTACCTTGCTTGGGCCCACTTCACACCTGAATCATGGAGAAAATGTCTACAAGCGAATCGATGGCAGGCCACCAGCAATAGAACAGTAGTAACTCCTCAGGGATAGAATCTTCACTTCATTTGTCGTAATGAAATCTTTAGACCTAATCTGGGTTTATAGATCAGCGTAACAATGTCTTTCGCTTTGTTCCAGGTGGAGGTGGAAGTGGAGAGCATGGACAAAGCCGGCAACTTCATTGGCTGGCTGCATATCGAAGGCGTGAACCTGTCCGTGGCGCTGGTGGAGAACGCTCTGTCCAAGGTCCACTTTACGGCTGAGCGCAGCAGCTACTACAAAACGCTGGTGTCGGCGGAGGAGGGCTGTCGGCAGAGAAAGGAGAAGGTTGGTACCACTTTAGATTTGCAATCTTGCTTCTTAAAATTAGCTACACAAGAAATTACCTATTTGTTCCTGACGACCGAAAATGTGCCATTAAATTATATTTTTGATACAGCACTTATTTTAACGTAAACTAATCCAATCCTTTAAGATTTGAATTTAGAATTGTAATAATTATCCACCAGATGGAGCTACCTTGTTTCCCATTCAAAGCATGCAGCAAATGTTTGCAACAGTTAGTGTTCTGCTAAAGATAAAAATGTGTTTCACTATTGATGTGTATTTGTTTTCATTTATTATATTTATATTTTTGTATAAAACAACCCACCATTTGGCACTTCAGAGTAATAGTACATGTTGGAATTCATGTTTCCTCTCAATGAACTGCGGCACTCCTGCAGTCGTAGACCAGGACACACTACCACCATACTTGACTTGAAAGAAATGGAGCAATATAGAAATATTAGTCCCCTTTATTTCATGAGCCGAAATAAATGCTTTCTGAGCACTTCACAGTTAAAAGACATTAGCTGTATCGGTCATGTTTTTTTCTTAAAGTGACACACACACCACAGTTTCTCTCCTTGTGTTTTATAATGCATCCATGCTTCAGTATAGTTTGACCTATCACTAGTCACAGTACATACTGGAATTAATTTCCCTTCAGTGAACCACAGCACCCCCAGTCTAGGCAGCACTCATGCATCCCCCCACACTGTAGCACTCGCCACCATTTCCTGTTAAACCTTTTGGCTGGTTTCCCTTTACAAAAAACCCTGCCAGGTACGTGAGCACACAGGCCCTGTCAGGTTCAATAGTCTCCCCGCAGGCTGATGGCTCAGTGGCGACACCTCTGATGACAACAAGCCCCCCCTGCCTCAGTCCAGACAGTTTGACTTCCACCGCTTTTGACTTGAGCTAACCTGAGCGCCGACCGGCCAGCCAGACTAACGGTGATCACGTAGACGCTGGTTGGCCACAGGCGGGCGGCGCACAGTTCAACCTGAGCCTGCATTGTTGGTGTGTAGTGAAAGGTTTGTGTGTTGCGAATGCATCGTTTGCAACTTGCAGGCAGCTGAGATGGGACTCTGTGCTCTAATTAACCCGTAGAGACAAGGGTAGAAGAAAAGCTGAGATCTTTGCTTTTTTCCCTCCTTGTTTGAAGTCATGGCTGGTTTTACGTATAGCAAGGGCAGATCACATCGCTTCCTGTCTCTCCTCGTTCTTCCGTCTCTTTGTGTCCCTGAGGCTTTGGTTTCAGGAGGACATGCTGTGTCAGGCTTCCCTGCAAGATAACTAGCTTGTCGTAATGTACACCCATGTGTGGACGGTGTATAAAAAAACCTTGCGTTGGTGGTCTAGCAAGGAATTAGCGCAAGAACAAAAGAAGAGGGGGGTATTGCTGCAGTTGCATCCTCAACCTAAAACTGCTTAGTTTGGTTAAGTGAATGAGGTTTTACTACAATTAGACCAGTGGGACAAAGTATTCTAAATGAAGCTTTCCAATGAGCTTAATGAGACTTCCAGACTCAGCATGTTTTCATTGCTGAAGTACATTTCTTTGGGATAGTTACAGCTAACAGAGAAAGTGAGTGGCACTTGTTTATTAAATATTAATTAACATGGAGCTCTGAACAGATAACGATGTGGATTACAAGCTATCTCTCAACAGAAGATTCTGGAGCTTTAGGAGTGTTTGGACTGTGCATGTTTTTAGTACAGGTGTCCCTGTACAACTCTTTTACTAGTGATACGGATATTACAGCCTTGAGTATTGACCAATATCAATCCAATATGACATTAGCAGGAATCAAGGTGGGCGGGGGTGGTTTTAAGGGGGAGGAGTATATTTATAGCTAGAATTCACTGAAATTCAAGTATTTCTTTTATTTATATATATATATATATATATATATATATATATATATATATATACAACATAAACCGTTGGCCTACCAAAAAGTAAACCACAGAACACTATAGTGTTCTGTGGTTACTTTTTGGTTGGCCAAGCGGACGTGATGAGAGGCTGTCCTCGCTCAGGTCCGCATGGACCTGGAGGGGGCGTGCCTTAAGTCTGGCTAAAAATCGGGAGAAATTCGGGAGAATGGTTGTCCCGGGAGATTTTCGGGAGAGGTACTGAAATTAGGGAGTCTCCCGGAAAATTTGGTAGGGTTGGCAAGTATGATTCAAAGCGATGTGGTTTAATGTCTGGGAAATCCATTGTTGAATCATTTATTTTATGTACAAAATAACAAAAACTGATGTTAAAAGATATAACAATTCTGTTTTTTAAGATGATTTAGTTTAATGTTTACCTCGTACAATATTCCCTTTTTGAGGATGGAACCCTCTTCCTCTGCTTAGTGCTACTGCTTGAATTGTCTTATTTCAATATAGCGTAACATTATTTTTGGATGTAAAAAGTGCACGGGACCAAAACTGTCTTTTGGGAAAAATGCAGGCTAACCCCCTGTTTCCCCTAAAGTATGCCTCTGCATTCTACCATACAACATCTTATACAAGAAGAAGGCACTAATACCTTAAATGGGTCATATTATGGTTTTTTTCTACATTGAAAACACTTCCTTGTGGTCTACATAATATGCGATGGTTCTTTATTCAAAATGTTGCATAGATGGTGTTTTAAGTTAAAGTTAAAGTACCAATGATTGTCACACAGACACACTAGGTGTGGCGAAATTATTCTCTGCATTTGACCCATTGCCCTTGATCACCCCCTGGGAGGTGAGGGGAGCAGTGGACAGCAGCGGTGGCCGCGCTCGGGAATCATTTTTGGTGATTTAACCCTCAATTCCATCCCTTAATGCTGAGTGCCAAGCAGGGAGGTAATGGGTTCCATTTTTATAGTCTTTAGTATGACTCGGCCAGGGTTTGAACTCACAATCTACCGATCTCAGGGCGGACACTCTAACAGACCATCTTCAACTTGCTTTCTGAACCATCTCTTCAGGATGCGCAGTTTTGTGGGCGGTCTTATTTATATGGCTCCACTTCTACTACGTCTTCTTCTCGTCACCCATGTTGTAGTTTTTAGGGCTTCCATACGGAGTCTACTGACAGCTATAAGTTAGAACTATACACTATTTTGTATTATAAATGGCAAGAGTAGAGGATGCATGTGCTTGCACAAACCAGTCTGCCCCACAACAAGAGGATAGAGAAAAAGAAGGAACTTATTGACGACAACGTTGGACTATGATGGCTCACTCGTGCAAAGCTCTTCAGATAATTTTCTCCCATATATGGAGATATCAGCTGATATCACCAATTGGAAAAATGTCACAAATGTGGCAAATTCCAAACTGCTCCTTTGGTGGAAGTATGACGGAAAGCAAGATTGTTTTATAAATATCTCTGCCGTGCCTCAATGGTTTGATTTTTATTTTAGGGACGTATGCAGACCCCAAATACACAAAAACAGGCACCAATGGGTAAGAAAAGTTTGTTTTGCATAATAGGTCCCCTTTAAAGCTGTCGTCTTCAACCTTTTTTTAGTCCACGGACCACCTCATTTCTGGCAAACTTATGGCAGACCAGTGGGAAAGAGGGAAAATAGACCTATTTTCGACACACCGTAATAATCTAATGCGATTGTCATGTAGCAATGTTTAAAAGAAAGAAAAACTCAAAATAAAATTACTGTCCAAAATGCACAAAATGAGCTGCAAAACAGTGGTTTTGGACCCCTGCCTGAAAGGTTTTAGGGGAGATGCAGTGAATACTTTGGGTAATGCCAAAGTTTATTAACCCCTGTGTTCACCACCCTTTAATACTCTTTGATTGTGATTTGTTCTGTCAAAATTCTGGCGTCCATTCACTTGAAAGCTAAGCAATCTAATTAAAGTAAACCAGCAGAAGAAACACACTGGTAATTGGAGTGTCCTAATTATGAATAGGTGAATCATCATCAGCCCTCCCATCAATAATAACCTGAATGCGCTTTCTGTTGAGCAAGGGCTTTTTCTGCTGTAATTACCCAACCTTGAAGGAGATTAACACACTTCATTGGACCTCGGAGTGGCTGGAAGAGGAGGAGAGCCTAGAAAGAAAAAGAGAGCGAAAGAGGATATGACAGGCCAAGTTGAAAATATTTCATGTCACGGGACTCCCGTCTTTTCATCGTTCGCTTGTCCCCTTTTTTCTTTCAGCGTTGGCCCGTCCTCTTCACAGCGCTGGCTCGCTCTTTTCATCTAGTCAATGTTCTCACATCCTTATGCTCACCCTCTTCGCTTGCTCCCCTTTGCTCTTTATTTCTGTCTCGCTCCAACTGATCATCTCTGAATCCATTCTTATTAACTGGATTAATGCCTTGTCAGATACCCGGCATGGCGCCCTTGCTCCCCCGTAGTGCTTTTCTTTTTTTTGGATGCTACAGGATGCTGTCCCTTGGCTGTGGTCAGTGTGTTTACTTTAATCTTTTCAAGAATCATAGACCTTGGATGCAGGGATGCCTCTCCTCATACTAGAGCCATCCATCAGAGCTTCCTGTCACTGCACTTGAAGCAGCGTTGTTTTGACATTGAGCATGGTGACACGTCCTTGGCAATGCCGTCTAGTTTTTGGACGGTACTCAGGGACTGTCATTCGTCCAAAGGACTTTAGCCTTACACAGTGAATGTAAACACTTCGGTACACAAAGTCTAGAAGCCCTTGGAATCGGACTTGAAATCACCTCACAAGACTACAGTGCTTGATTTGTTATGTGTACCAGAGTGTCAAAGCTTGCAGTTTCCATCCTGGTTCATTCCAAACTGTGATGAGCTCGGGCTCATTGTCTCAAGTCAAATTGTACCGCACCAAACCAGCCAAGTATGCCTTTATGAAGCTTCTTGACGGACATGAAATTGTCAAAACATCTAATTCCAAATGTAAACTCAAAGGGGAACTGCACTTTTATTGGAATTTTGTCTTTTGTTCGCAATCATTATGAGAGACAAGAACACGTCTTTTTTTTTTTTTTTTAGGATTTTAAAGATGATAAAAAAACGCTTGCAACATGCGGGTAATGGGAGTCACCGTTGTAGCCTTCAATGCCCTCCAACTTCATAACCCTCCACTAATGCTGTATATACAAACCAAGTCTATATATAATGTAATAACAGACACGATCACAACAATATGTAATATGTACAATATTTACCATATTTTGGTCATTTTATGCACAGCCGGAACTAATTATTTCGCGCATATATTTCCGTTTCTGTTGCAGCACACTTCCGACTTCCTGCAGCAAATTTGTTCCTACTCCCAGAATCAAACGCCGTAGCAGGACGATGTGTTAGTATGCTAGTAAAATAGTTTGTCTGTGTTCGCTCTTACAATAACTATGTCGCTACAGCCTGGTTATTATACGGGTTACGGAATGTAAATTAAGTATTGTGGACGGTTTTGTAGGCATTTTTAAAGGGATTTTGAGGTAGAATGGATTGTTACCATTAGCTCCATTGCTAGCCACCAAGAACGAGCCGATTTCTATGTTAGAATGCGTCTTCTTGTCTCTCATAAGGATTGTCGTCTAAATTGCAAAAAAAGTGCAAATCCCCTTTAAGACTCAGGGTAGTACTAAAAGGGTAAGCCCAAAACATTATTTAAGACTTGTCCTTTTAATGTGCAATGTCTGACAAAAGTAAGTACTGTGTTATGCATTGTCATTTTCATTGGATAATACTTCTCTGTACAGTGGTACTTGAGGACAGACTGTCTCAGCTAATTGTTATTCTTTAGGTTACGAGTCTCCTCACCACTAATTGATGTAGTGAATGTCACATGTGTGTGTATATATATATATATATATATATATATATATATATATATATATATATATATATATATATATATATATATATATATATATATATATATATATATATATATATACAGTGGGGCAAAAAAGTATTTAGTCAGCCACCCATTGACAATCAATGGGTGGCTGACTAAATACTATTTTGCCCCACTGTATATATATATGTATATATGTGTGTATGTATATGTATATGTGTGTGTACAGTCGCGATCAAAAGTTTACATACACTTGTAAAGAACATAATGTCATGGCTGTCTTGGTGCAGTGAAACTTGCCAAGGGACATTTAACCAAATGATTACAATGCTGTATGTATACTTTTGACCCAGCAGATTTGGTCACATTTTCAGTAGAACCATAATAAATTCATAAAAGAACCAAACTTCATGAATGTTTTTTGTGACCAACAAGTATGTGCTCCAATCACTCTCACAAAAAATTAATATGTATGTATGTAAATGTATAAAATTGTCCAGCCCTAAGAAAGACAAGTTTTTCAAGTATGTATATATATATATATATATATATATATATATATATATATATATATATATATATATATATATATATATATATATATATATATATATATATATATATACACATACACACACACACAATGTCCTACTGTCTTCCGGCAAAAAGCCACTTGAAAAACTTGTCTCTTCAAAGTTGCGTCTTTGCATCATTTATCACATCACACACCTGCATTAGCAGGGAACAGGCTGTGCAGGAATCAAGATAATTGGCCCTCTTAATGGTGTTAATAGCCTCATGTGTCTCTTTGTGCGGGTAGGAAGGAAGTTTACACTCACAGTGATTGTTTCCGGTGTGTGTTACCTGGCAGGTGTTTGGCATGCGGCATGGACAATTTTCTGACAAGTAGCCTGGTTTGTTTCCCACCGATGACCGTGTCCTCTTTACTATTACCAAGCTCTGTGCTTTCATGCGTCCCGCAGCCTTTGTAATGCTTTCAGGTTTGCAGTCTTTGCCTCTTTTGTCCCACTCTCATCTTCTTTTGTTATGGCAATAACGCTTTGCAGTCAGTGTCGCTCAAAAAAATGCAAGGGATTCATTAGATGTCAAAGCTGCTATTTGAAGTCCTTTTGGACCAGTAATGGAAGGCTCCCTGTGAGCTACAGTAGTGGTTTCAGAGCCATTTAAGGATATACCCACATTGGGCCTATCATACAGAGAGATGGGACCGGGAGAAGGAGGGGGGGATGTCCATCACGGTACAAATGTCCTTGTGTGAGTACACCCTAAGTCAGGGGTCGGCAACCTTTACCACTCAAAGAGCCATTTTGACAAGGTTCACAAATTAAAGAAAACAACGGGAGCCACAAAACGCTTTTGAAAATTTAAAATGAAATAACACTGCTTACAAAGCTTTTTTTGCTTTGTGCTATGTTTTAACCAGGGGTCTCAGACACACGCACCTTAATATGAAAGTTTAATGTTAGTGCGGCCTGCGAGTTTTAAATGAATGGCGCTTGATAGAGTTATACTTGCCAACCCTCACAATTTTTCTGGGAGACACCCGAATTTCAGGGCGTGATGGAACTGCTTTTGGCGCCCTCTACAGCCTGCTCAAACAGCGTACCTGCTCAGCCACATGTTGAATGCAGCTTCTGCTTGCACACGTATGTGACAGCAAGGCATAGTTGTTCAACAGCCACACAGCTTACACTGACGGTGGCCGTATAAAACAACTTTAACACTGTTACGTTACAAATATGCGCCACACTGTGAACCCACACCAAAAAAGAATGACAAACACATTTCGCACTGTAACACAACATAAACACAACAAAACAAATACCCAGAATCCCATGCAGCCCTAAATCTTCCGGTCTACATTATACACCCCCGCTACAACCAAACCCCGCCCACCTCAACCGACGCACGGATGGGGGGTTGATGTGTGGGGGGGGTTTGGTGGTAGCGGGGTGTATAATGTAGACCGGAAGAGTTAGGGCTGCACGGGATTCTGGGTATTTGTTGTGTTGTGTTTATGTTGTGTTACGGTGCGGAGGTTCCCCAGAAATGTGTTTGTCATTCTTTTTTGGTGTGGGTTCACAGTGTGGCGCATATTTGTAACGTAACAGTGTTAAAGTTGTTTTATACGGCCACCGTCAGTGTAAGCTGTGTGGCTGTTGACCAAGTATGCCTTGCTGTCTCTCACGTGTGCAAGTAAAAGCTACATACAACATGTGGCCGGGCTGGCACGCTGTTTGTGCTGGCTATAGAGGACAATAAATGCAGTGCCATTAGGGCATGCCCTTAAATTTAGTTGTTAGGGTGAAAATCTGAGAATATATGCCTCGGGAGATTTCTAGGAGAGGCACTGAGATCCCTAAGTCTCCTGGGAAAATCGGGAGGGTCGGCAAGAATGCAGCTGAGCCGCATCAGAGTGGTCAAAGAGCCGCATGCGGCTCCGGAGCCGCGGGTTGCCGACCCCTGCCCTAAGTGAATAATCTGTCCATATGCTGGCAACGGTAACATAGTCGGTGTGTTTGGCCTAAATGCCAATGTGTCAAGTCACGAGTCGCACGGAGGTCGCAGCTTGTTTTTTTTTTTTAAGTGGGCCAGTGTTAGAGAACAAGCGGGATCAGCACAGCGAGAGGACATTATTGCCTGCAGGGTGGTCACAATGAGCTAGGTGACCCGTGTTGGACCTCTCCAGGGGGGAGAAAAAGAGGGAGACAGTCCACGCAGAATTTCTGCAATCCAGTCTGCATTGTGTGTTGCTTTTTTGTGTATTCCTTATGTCTGTGTCTCCAGCCATTACTTCTCAGGGCACAAAACGACCACCAAAAAAGCTGACCGAGGCTTTTTCGTAAGGCGAAGATTACATAATATGATTTTCAGCGCGCTCACAAAAGTCTTGCAGATGAAAGAACTTGTGTACACACACACACACACACACACACACACACACACACACACACACACACACACACACACACACACACACACACACACACACACACACACACACACACACACACACACACACACACTCCCAGGCTGTCTCTTTCCTGCTTACTCAAATCCACTCTGAGCATGTGCAGGCACTATAAAACAAAACATGCACACACTCTCTCTGGGGTCCGCCACTCCCCATGTAGACAGCGGGGCCGGACCCCGGGCGCCCTGAGGCAGTGACAGGAAGATAGAGAAGCAGATCAGTGCGCCCGCTGATGTGTATGTAATTTGTACCCCCAACCTCTTTGATTCTCTTCACATATTTATCCACTTATTCTCCCTGTCTTAAAGGCTTGCAAATTCAGCGAGTCTGTCTGGATTTTTTTCAGAACACAAACGTTCAAGCATGCGTTTGCGTGGCGATCAAGTGGCGCTAGTGATCAAAGGCATGAAACCTGCCAGGCGCTCAGGATGAGGCAGCAGCAGCAGCCTTACCTTTTGCGCTGGCTGAATTATGCATGTACACAAGTTGCGGAATTACACGCCAACTTGCACTGTGTCATCTGCAAAAGCGCATCCAGCCACAAAGACACTTCACCAGGGTCCGACACACTTTATGTTGCATGTGGCCCTCAGAATATCATCCCTGCTTTGCGTGCCTTCATATGCATGGACATCCTTATCCCGTTTTTGCATTGTTATTCTTTTAAGGATGTGTTGTTTAAGGTGGTGACTGCCATCAATCTTTTTTCAGCTTTTTCCCCTGCTCTACACTCTCATTCTCTTTTCATTCCCCCCGTTGCCTCACATGCTCTCTAATGCCTCCTCTTTGTGAGGTGAATGCAAAGAGCATCGCTTCATAATGCTCCTGTCCTCCCTGCCCTCTTCCTAACTTTGCAATGAATATTTTCCAACAGCAGCAGGCTGTCGTTGCTCCAGTGAAGTAAATGATGCCTTAATTTAGACAAGTTGTTTTACTGAGCGGAAATCATAGCTGTCCACTGAGTATTTATCAGCGACAAAACCAAAAACCTGGAGGATTATTATGTCGTGACTTTGCTCTGATGCAAGTGTATCCTAATGGAGACATGCCATTTTAGAAATCCAGTAATGTATCGATTGGTTTGTTCGATTAATCCAGTTATCGGATAACACTTTATATTTGTGGTGTCAAACTCAATTGCACAGGGGGCTAATATTCATAGGACGTGAATCGGAACATGGTAGTAATGGACTTTGGTTGTTCCATATAAAAGTACCAAATTCGGTACCCATCCCAATGTGTCAGTCATCTGTGGTTGCTTTGTCTGGTTTAAACAAAATTTGCACGCAAGCCAGTGAATGTGTTTTAATGTTGAGAAACATGAATTATTTGTCATTGTCTATTCAACTCTACTTGTGTCAATTAACTTTTTTTAATTAACAGAAATAATGGTAACAATATATTAGTTTTTGTGTTTGTTTGTTTTTGCTTGAAAAGTTCTATGTCCTGACAGTTTGTGGTTTGTGTCCTGAAATGCGTCGTGGCTAGTGAGTGACCCTAGTGTGGGGAAAACAGACAGGGAGATATTATGGGAGATAACCATTTTGTGTGCACTTTGAGATGGCTGTGGTTGCTCGTTTTAATATAGTGATTGTTGATCGACCCTGCTTTAATCATCGGGTCAAAAGCTACACCATTTCAACTGCACACAAAAACAGAAGAATTTGCGAATGTCCGTAGAGGATAAGTTTCCATGAGTCTTCCGCAGAACTTAAAGTTGGCAAATCTGAGTGTGTCTGATCAGCAAGTGTATACATTTATAATGTGTTCATTTTCTACAGACAGGGTTTAATAGTTACTGTGGTGTTGTTTTAGTCATGTGCAGCAACCGTAAGGAAACTATGTCCGCGTATTTAAAGTTCTGGGCACTCTATGCGGTCCAGATTTGATCATTTTTAATTAGCTACTACACTCAGTAAATGATTAATCGGAGCAACAGAATATAAATCAAAACATTTTTTACTTTCTAATTACAAATCGATTTAGCCCTAATGTCCTTGCTCCTGCAGAAATAATGTGGGAATATTTTAAGTAAGACCCAAACTGCAATTCAAGAGAGGATCCGTGTTTGCGGGACTTTTTCCTTTCCCCTCAAATGTCCTTTTATATTTAGGTCAGTCTACTTTCACTTTGTTCCGGCTCCTGGCTGGATGGGCTGCTAAAAACACTGTAAGTCCACAGAAAGAGAACACTCTGCTCGTTTTGTGTGTTGGTGCATTTTACAGAGTCTCTCTTCCTCTCACCCTCATGCCTTGGGGAGCGACGGTTACATAAACCGACCCTCATCATCTCTGCCTTTCCTACTCTTCGACCAGTCTGCCCTCCATGTTTTTCTTTTTGTTATTTTTATTGGAATTCCCTCCATTGTTGGCCCTACTACACTTACCAGTTGTTTTCGATCTACAGAAATCCTTATTAACCTTTAGGCCGCTTCCCCGTGCCTTTAATCCCCCAACTGTCTCCGCTCCCGTGTTTTAGCCTCACCTCCCCATTGAAGAAGGTGTGATCAGAGAGAAAATGATCAGGCGTCCTCCTTGAGAGCGAGCGAGCCAGATAACAGCGCTCTGGAAAAAGTCTGTCGTCATGGCAACACGGCGGCAACCTAGGAGAGAGCATCCTGTTAATTAAAAAGTTGATTTATGGCCCTTAAATTGCATACTCACACTAACGCCAAGGTAGTCCTCCTGCTTTAATCACTCCTTTACTCGTTTTTCTGTCTCACTCTGATCGGACAATATCGCCACTCTAGCCGAGGGCAGGGTGAACACAAAGCTTCCTGGCGACGTTTCAGCACAGGTAAGCCTCGCTCGACTTGGCATCAGTTTTATAAGACAGACACAAGGACGAGAGTTGGTGGCTTGGAAAAACAAACAGGGAATCAAGCTGAGCAAATACTAGCAGCAATCAAGAGCAGATCCAGTCAACTTGTAAACAAAATCTGCCAGTTCCCTCAAACACTTTGTATACCAAGGGATTAAGCTAAAATGTGATGGAATTGAATGCAAAGTATATGCTGATATGATTCTGGGTGGGTGGCTATTGTACGCTAGCAAGAGCTCATCTAATGGGGACTTGCACAAAAAAACATCTCTTTTTCCACCTCCAAAAGGGCTAAAACACTCAGATAAATAAACACAGCAAAAACTTGATAGTTTAGTGAGGTCCTTGGATCGGCTACACCGGGGTTTAATTTAAATTAAACTTGACAATTTAGACCAGGGGTCACCAACCTTTTTGAAACCAAGGGCTACTTCTTGGGTACTGATTAATGCGAAGGGCTACCAGTTAGATACACACTTACATAAATTGCCAGAAGTAGCCAATTTGCTCAACTTACCTTTAACTCTGTTATTATTAATAATTAATGATATTTATCTTTGTGGAAACACTGATCATCTTAATGATTTCTCACAATAAATATATATAGAAACAGATAAATATCAATATGCAACACTTTTTTAAAATATTTTCTCTAAGTGCACATTTTTCAAATTGAACATTGTCAAATGATCACTTCTAAGACAGTCTTGTGAAATCACAATATCCCATTTTAACTAGCTAGCCACTAACATTTTTTAACAAATCATGAATTACTTTGCACCATGTTTGTACAAATAATAACTCATGTAAAGTACAAAAGTAAACTCTCAAATTTTTAAATCATGTCACACTTTGAACTGGACACCAAATCTGTTATCTGTTTTTTTGTCAGTTAGTGGGAAGCCTGGCATTGCATGCTGTTAACTAGTGTGTTGTACTCTGGTGTGTAACTTGACACTGCAACTCTGAGTGAGTCTTGCAGATGTGCATCAGTGAGGCGTGTTCTGTTTTTGTTCTTGATGAAGTTCATGTCAGAAAAGGCTGATTCACAAAGATAAGATTTTTCCTCATTGTTTGCGGAACCTTCTTAATCTTTTGGACATATTTTCACAGCAATCTGGCCTTAAGCTTAATTATGATGAATGTAAAATGTTAAGGATCGGAAATCTAAAGGGAACGTCCTTTCGAATGGAATGCAAAGTGTTTTGTTTATAAATTATATGCAATCTGTTGTGTTCCCTAATTTTTTTCTGTGTACATGAATGAAGGTGTGTGTTGCTGAGTCCGACTTGGACATTATCTGGACTGGGCCTGGTTTAAAAAACCCTTTAAAAAAATCTAATTTCATTGACAACCTGGTCTGTTGAAGATAAGGCCCTTTTTAAAAAAATAAAATAAAATAAGATAAATAAATAAAAAACATTTTCTTGGATAAAAAAGAAAGTAAAACAATATAAAAATAATTACATAAAAAATAGTAATTAATGAAAATGTTAGTGGACCAGCAGCCTATACAATCATGTGTGCTTCAGGGACTGTGTCCCTTGCAGATGTGTTGTCTATGTTGTGGGAACCAGAATATTGGTAGCAGAAAGAAATAACCCCTTTTGTGTGGATGAGTGTGCATGGGGGAGGTTGTTTGGGTTGATGCACTGATTTAAAGTGTATCTTGTGTTTTTCTATGTAGATTTAATTTAAAAAAAATTTTTTATTTTTTATTTTTTTATTTTTTTTATTTTTTTATTTTTTAGAACAGGCCCGCGGGCGACTCATCTGGTCCTTACGGGCGACCTGGTGCCCGCGGGCACCGCGTTGGTGACCCCTGATTTAGACCTTTGGTCTCAAACTCAGTTTACTTTCGGGCCACTATAGGTAAGAGTCAATGTTTTGATTGATTTATTGAAACTTTTATTAGTAGATTGCACAGTACAGTACATATTCCGTACAATTGACCACTAAATGGTAACACCCGAATAAGTTTTTCAACTTGGTGAGACTGCGACACACAAACTATTCATATCAGAATTACATTTTAACCACATGACTAAATGTGTTAACTACTTCTAGCAGCACATATAGTGACTCTGAGCTTTGGTGGCACTTAATTCATTATAAATGTTAAAAAAAAAGAAGTATATTTTAATACTGTTGAATTCCCCAAACACATTTGCCAATAGAGCTGATTTTGATTCTGATTTTGGCTTGTTAAAAGTAAGTTGTTGTGTGTGTTTTTTGTCTTTGCACCAGTAATGTATTTGGTGTTCTTTCTCGTTGGACTCAAAATGGCATTAATATATTTAAATATTAGCCGCATAGACTGCACAGGCCACACTTATATTGAACTATGAAGTTAAGTAGAGGGCCACAAAATGTGGGTCTGTTGGCTGCAAATGGCCCAAGGGCCACAATTAGTGACCCGTGATCGTGAGGAAATAAACGTTGCAACAAGGTTTCCGTAGGTGAACCTGCAGAAGGATCATTACCTTTGCCTGAGGGGAGCAGTAAGGGAGGATTCCTGGCCAGGTCCAATTTCTGGCAAGTCCCAACAGGCACACAGTGGTTATGTATCAGATGGGGGGAACAAAGTTGACCCGGAAATTTTATAGCTCCTGAAGTAATATCACAGCCATAACCGCATGACTGGAGTGTGAATTTTCATCACACATGTAATCATATAATTGCTGATTGCTGTTTCAATTCTACCTTTCTGTGTTGTGTGCGTGAAACACACGTGCCAGTAAATGCATGGTCTTTGTCTTTTTCATCTGTTAATTTTGTGTGATCTGGGTGAAAGAGGCGTATATGTCCTGTTTGAAGATCTGGTGTCCATATCGTAGGTCCTCGGCACTGGAGGCAGCCTGTCTTTAATTGGCCCCGCTTGCTCGCCTTGTGCAGCTTTTGTTTGGGGACATCTCGCTCGGCTTGATCATGTTATCTCTTAATGACCTCGAATAGACACATGTCCCACTTGACACACGTCTACATATGTTGTAGCAACTCGCCTCCAGGGTTTGTGTGTGGTCTCATTTTGTGTACTTCTTGAAGATAGACAGCGACATATGCACCAATATATCCTGCTTCCATGGTAACGCCATGCCACCCCCATATTTCAGCAGACAGGTAGCTTGCTGCTAGTAATAGTTAATACCCCACCCCCTTGCAAAAAAAGCCCACAAACACACCAAAGTAGATCCATTTGTGGTCATTTTGTGGCAATGTTTGCCTGTCTTTTCCAAGCCCTTGAATTTGTTGTGTATTCTTGTAGGGATGGTGGGTCATATTAGTCATGTAAGCTGAGGGTTGAGCATCCTCTTCTCTTTTGATGGCAAGAACATCTGCCGGCTGTGATATTAAGCCAGGAAGGATATTTTCTCCTGCACTTTTACCACTACCATCCTTTTGCCTCGTCTAACTGAGCCACCGGTGCCACTTTAATGCATGATTTATCTGTTAAGGAACCGCAACCGCGAGGTTTATCCCGTTACGGCGTCCACTGCCTTCTTGCTCTGCCCTGAAGGCCTGTCATGAGGTGGAAGTGGTTTCCTACGGGATTCTTTTCTTACATTTCTATCTTTCAGGAGGAGAGGGGGCAAATAAGTCATGGTGTCAGCCTCTACTTTGACCCTGCAGCTATGGAAGACCTTATCCGACTTGAATACATTAGCTTAAATTACATTATTTCTGAGCGTTTACAATATTGTAATACAGTTGTGTATAGTAATAGGGATTGGTACCTTTCACATTTCAACTGATACATTACCAATGTGTTTAATAATACAATCAGAATTCTGTTTTTTTAAATTGAACATTTAAGTCAGCTGTCTGCAACTTTCACGCGGATGCCTCGAGGGCACTAACTTTATAATGTGTTTTAGACATTATATCCCGCCCTCTTACGGCTTTCAGCGTGTTATGACGTAACTATGCCCATATATTACCCATGCTTTCGCGCATTAGCTTAGTGTGTTTGGCTAGCTAACGTTGGCTGTCATTGAATGTATCTTCTGTCATAACAAGACAAGACCTGACCCTTTTACAGTGAGCTGATATTAAACATACTGTCCAGTTGTCATATCTTGTTTTCTCACACTTCTGAGTCTCATTTGTAAGTATGCATTCATTTCAGTTTGTCCCTGTTTTGTTGTAGTCAAGAAGTAGTCTTTGCCATTTAATTGAACTTGCTAGTCTTGTCTTGTGCTGAGTCCCACAGTGTGTTTATACTGTAAGTATTGTACTTATTACAATGTGCATTGTAGTTGTGGTTTTCATTACCAAATTTGAATGTGTTGAAATCGCCATGTAAAATCGCTATTGCTAATCCGTAGCTGGTACTGTATAGACCTTATTGGCAGTAGCGCTAGCACATTTTGAAAAGTGGAGCCTTACATTTGAGCACTTTCTGTAAGGCATGCTGGTTTTAATGGAATGGAAAATTGCAACATCACCAAGAGGCAGTCCGCTATGAGCTATGTTGTTTTATCTACGATGTGCTTGAGCCAGTCAGCAACCGGATGTGACGTCACATACAACAAAGGGATCAAAATATTCTACTGTTTGTTTTTCACGCGAACCGGGAACTGGTTGTACCGATTGAATTTGGTCAGTATCTATAAAAGTATCAAATTGGGTATCCATCCTTATAGATAATGCACTAATTACTGAAACTTCTCTTTCACGTATAACATTTTTTTTATTACGAATGATTTAAAAAATATATACAAAATGTTGTACAGTTTATGGTTTGTGTTACTGTCTGTAATAATCACTTAACCAGTTTAATGTGGCTTAGGTTTCTAAGTGTAATTCAGTCATGTTGTGACGCAATGGGAAAAAAAATTGCCTGTGTCACTCAGCTGCAACCAGCAGAGGCGCTGTTGGCTTAGAAGCAAGAGTTCAGAACATTTAAGGTGAATGTTATTTATTTAAAAAACAAAAACAATTGATTACCCAATAACATTTTTCATAGTCAATCAAGTACATTTTGTCAAAAAGTTTTCTTTGTAACTGTACAAATTGCACAAAAACATCAAAGACTAATTCCAGATACTTTTTTTTATTAAGTGGTACAACATTAAGCATTACTTTTTGCGGTTTATTTCCCAACATTATCTGATTTAAATAATAGATCATAATGCTAAAAATTGGATTGCCACACTGTTTGCGTCTTGCAAAATACAATGAAAAGTGATAGCGATAAAAAAACAGTCTGCATCTTAAAATGCTTGAAAATGTCTCTCTGCAAGCTCAGTCATGCTGGCCTAGTTGCATTTCCCCCTAAACAGTCTGCAGCTTTAACGTTGTAATGTGAAGTCATATCATGGGACGCCAACCACCCCATTGTTCAACCAATTTCCTTGCACTAACATGATACACAGGCGATGCGTGACTCCCATTTTTACAGCTTGTCAAGTACCACAGCCATTGTGTGGCTGACATGTTTTGTTACCGTGTTCGCATGTATGTACGGCCTTGCAGGCTCATCAGCGGTCGTGTCGCATTCACCTCCTGCCCCCCTGCCCCCACTGTAGTGACTGAGCGCTCTCCGGCCTCATTGTCCCCAAGGCCGCTCACGTGTTGTGTGCATTTACTGCATTGTATATGGGAATACAAGCCAGCCAATGAGGATTAAATAAATCAGTTTTCCTCAAGTCTCCCTCCTGTTAGCTCGAGTCGGCATGACAAGGTGAGGCGTTGGGGTTAATGTACCATCAACAACCCTGCTTAACCTTGGGGGCTGGTCTTTTAGGCATGGATGCTTGCATTTGCTTTGTCCTTTCACTTGAAATTTTGTCATTGCACCATTCTATGATGGACGTCCCAAGTGTATTTCCACTAGGACAGGCCAGTTGAGCAAAACTGACACATTTTCGAAAAGCTAAGGACAGGATTTTTCCCTTTACTCCTATTCTTATTTTTGTATATACATGTAGAGTATTACCTTCGTACATTGCTACAAGTTGTTTATTGAACTCAATAGTGGTTTTTGCTATATATTCATTGTGATCAATGATTGTGATACATTTCAGGTTCAGTGTGGCGATCAGCTTTTAGCAAATTAACATTGCTACGAGTTCTTTATTGAACTCAATAGTGGTTTTTGCTATATATTCATTGTGATCAATGATTGTGATACATTTCAGGTCCAGTGTGGCGATCAGCTTTTAGCAAATTAACTGAACCAAACATGGCGGAAAAGTCTGACAACAGCAATTCAGAGCCAATCTTTCCCTGCGCCACTTCCGGTTCCAGGGTACAGAAATAGTAAACAGAATCATAGATACAAACAGAATGACTGAATTTAAAGCTAACTGGAGCTGAGGGCAGCAAAATAACTGTCAGCCGTGACTTGGAGTTATTTAGGGCCCTATGATTTACGTATTACTGGTATCGCGGACAGAATCATGGAATTGGCCAATAAAAACTGAATCCTGTATTAAACACGGAAAGTTGTGGAAATTGACTTATTGTGAGTGAAATGCTGTTATCGTGAGGAGAAAGTACAATTTGTTGGGGAAACCGTGTTTACTTCACAAGCACTTGCCTCCATGGAGCCGGGCCAACACTCTGCCTGCCTCGAGGACTGTCAATCAGACCTGGAAGCGGCCACCTCAAACATTACAAAACATTGTACATGTCAGGTGATGGGTTTATTTTAAATTACATTTTGTGAACTACTTGTCATCCAAAAGCCATGTAGAAACATTTTGCTACTACTGCTGATGCTCGCTAGTTGGCTGCCGCGTCTTTAAAATCTTCATTAGTAAGTAAATTAAAATGTGTCTGCTTCTAATACTAAAGTTCAACCACCAGTGTTGAAATAACGGATGTAGTCTTTAGTGTGCTTTCTTTTACTTTAAAGCTATTTTAAGGCATTTTTGTGATTGTGTTGCTAAACTTTTTTTATATACTAGTAATATTATGTTTTATCTTACTCTTTGTTGAATTCTAGTAAGCTTAATGTTCTAAAAAAGCCATTGAGTGGACAGGAGAAGACACAGAGAGAAAAGAAGGAAAAAAGTGGCCGCCATTGAATTAATGAACCATTCTCTCAGAGGAGGATTCATTAGTGATATAATAGGGTCTAAATTGATTTACAAAGGGCATTCTTATGAATAACATGCTCTTATTGATTTCAATTGTTCTCAAAGCGTGATTGGCTAATGGAAGAACAATGGCCCTGGTTCTCTGTCACACTGAACACTTAACGTAGACATAGCATGATGGCGTCTCATTTGAGGTGCGTCTTCAGAGCACACGTTGTCAACTGATTCATTTTGTTCACGCAGCGTGTGAAGACCGCGTGTTCTTTTCGAAGAGCATTCTATTCTGAGCCGCGTGATTAATCATAACAGGATGCTAATTTCAATTGCGACGGTGGAAAAAATTCCTTCAGTTGAACTTTTTAACAAGGCTCCCTTTTTCTTTGACACATCAACCTTGAGAACAAACCAGCTCCTGTTTGTTTATGCTAAAAAGTGTGTATGAAGACAGCGTCTTTTCTAATGAAAGTGACACATGGCCACCTTTTATATCAGCCTTCAAATCAGCTCCCTCTGTCTGGCGTTCTGTCACCCATCTGTGCCGCTGTATTCACCTGCTTGTGCTCGCCTGCTTGTGCTCGCCTTCTAACGATGGCCTCAATTGCTCCTATTAAACCAAAAAAAGCTATCTTGTCGTTGATTAACCTCATCTCCTACGCCTGTGAGACTCTTTGGAGACTTTGTGGGCCGCTGAATTTTGATGCAATTTGAACCAAAATAAACATCAAAAAGGTTATTTTGTTTAGTTTTCAAACATTCTTAACAAAATGGCATTAATGTTCAAGATGAACATGTTGGATGTTAATGATAAACGTGTTCAGCACAAGCAGGTGAACACAGCGCCACAGAAGGGTGACAGAACGGCAGATGGAGGGAGCTGGTTTTGACTGCTGTGTCACTTTCATGAGAAAAGACGTCATCTTCATACACACTTTTTAGTATAAACAAACAGCAGCTAGTTTGTTCTAAAGGTGGATGTGTCAAAGACTAAACTAATTATTATAAAATGACTTAAAATGTATATTATTTGCGGACAATGTGACTGCATTTTGTTCAGGAGAGAACTCACAGAAGCTAATAAAAATAATGACAGAAGAAATGAACAAATTAAAGAGATTGCGAAAACAGACTATCCCTTAAGTCAAGTAAAACTAAAATAATGCTATTCGGTAATAGTAGGAAAGAAAGTCAAACACAAATACAAATAGACGGAGTAAACATTGACAGTGTAAAATTTATAATATTTTTAGGTGTGATTATAGATAATAAAATTAACTGTAAATCTCTCATAAAAATTATACAACATTAGGTGGCAAGAAATACTGTACAACAATAATTAATAAAGCAAAATATGTACTGGACCAAAATCACTCCATATTCTCAACTGCTCGCTCGTGTTACCATATCTGAGTTATTGTGTAGAAATATGGGAAGAACACTTCATTCATTAACCGTGCTACAGAAAAGGTCAGTTAGGATCATATAGTTAGATATAGAGGACACTCAAACCCTTTTTAATTTGTTAAATAAAAAATATTTATTGATTTGGTGCATTTGTAAACAGCTAAAATTATACACAAAGCAAACTTTTTAACCTGCTCTCCAAAAATGTATAACAATTCTCAACGAAAGAAGAAATATAACCTTAGGGAAAATTAAACTTGAAACATTTATATTAGGGTTGTGGGAAAAAATCAATTCAAATTCGAATCGTGATTCTCACGTTGTGTGATTCAGAATCGATTCTCATTTTTTAAAAATCGATTATTTTATTTATTTATTTTTCCTTTATTTTATTTTATTTTTTTAATTAATCAATCCAACAAAACAATACAGACAATACCATAACAATGCAATCCATTTCCAAAACCAAACCCGACCCAGCAACACTCAGAACTGCAATAAACGGAGCAATTGAGAGGAGACACTAACACGACACAGAACAAACCAAAAGTAGTGAAACAAAAATGAATATTATCAACAACAGTATCAATATGAGGTACAATTTCAACATAGCAGTGATTAAAAATCCCTCTGACATTATCATAAGACATTTATTAAAAAGAAAAGAAAAAAAGAATAGTGTCACAGTGGCTTACGCTTGCATCGCATCTCATAAGCTTGACAACACACTGTGTCCAATATTTTCACAAAGATAAAATAAGTCATATTTTTGGTTCATTTAATAGTTAAAATAAATTTACATTATTGCAATCAGTTGATAAAACATTGTCCTACAATTATAAAAGCTTTTTACAAAAATATATTACTCTGCTTGCATGTCAGCAGACTGGAGTAGATCCTGCTGAAATCCTATGTATTGAATGAATAGAGAATCGTTTTGAATCGGAAAAATATCGTTTTTGAATCGAGAATTGCGTTGAATCGGAAAAAAACGATTTTGAATCGAATCGTGACCCCAAGAATCGATATTGAATCGAATCGATTCACAGCGCTAATTTATATGCACATACAACACCTAAAACCTTAAATATATCAGTTTGTAGAATTAAATTAAATGGATTAAGAAAAGAAGTGGAAAACAAGTATTTACATAATCCAGGTTAAGAAACTGTTTAAACTCAGTGTTTACAAAGTACAAAGATGAAGAATTCTGATAAACATCTTAAAACTTTTTCATAATCACGACAATTTATAAATAACTTTTTATTCATGAGAACTTTATTGATTGTTTGATTATTGTATTTGTTTTTGTTACAAATTGCGCACAGAATGTGAACAAACAAATTGGTTAGCAATTACTATAAAACGTAAAAGGGGTTGGATAAAATTAGATCTGCTTCTTCCTACTCCTTTTCGGACATGCTGTAATGAGAAACTGTAAATATGTGATGTTCCATATTATAGCCTAATGTACGTATTAATTCTGGTTGTGCTTAATGACCTTTAAGCAATTTTATTTGGTACATGGTGTGATAAGTGTGACCAGTAGATGGCAGTCACACATAAGAGATACGTGTGAACTGTAGGTTGACACCTGTTCAATAAATGACGCTTGCAAGTACCCAAAAGCAAGCAACAACAGAACAATTCAGTTTCACTGGGAATAGAGAACATAACACACACCGCTCAAAAATGTCTTAAAATGTTTTAGTACGACTTTGGTAGACTACGAAGCCGCACCGCTTGATGGAACGCGGAGCGTTACGGCTGTTGTAGTCAGACGTACTGTGCTTCAACATACGGGTATTATGTTGTGTGTATAAGGACCCCAAAATGGCACCTATTAGGACACACATCATCTGGCGTTTTGTTTCGCAATAATATGCAAAACTAACTTTTCTTACCTCTTGGTACCTGCGGATGTGTATTTGGGATCTACAAAAGGCCCAAAAATGTGCTCGTGTCCGCCATTCTTGTCCGCGCCATAGTCTGTAAGATCCTTCTTTTTCTCTATCCTCTTGTTGTGGGGCATTCATCCTCCGCTGTTGCCATTTCTAATTTAAAGTAGCGTACAATTCTAACTTATATCGGTCAGTAAACTCGCTATGAAAGTGCTAAAAACTACTGGTACAACTAAGAAGACGGGGGAAAGATTCGGTTGAAGTGGAGGCAATCGCTAACTGTAGTGCGATTGCTCTTTGACTGTTACATTTGATAACGTGATTTAAAACAATAGAAAGACTCCAATATAATCCATTAAGGTGTACATTAGTCTGTTTAGTGTGTTTTCCATGTACTGTAATGTTTGTCTAAATACTTGCTTTAGTTTCAAGTATATAATATGACTGGACAATTACTGTTGAATTAATAAGAGACACACACATTATTTTTATGAATGGGTGTGAGGCTCACACACAGTAAGAGCCGTATGTTGGCCGTACAAGGATTGCGTAAACACTTGAGTGGTAATTACAGTAAGTTGAAAATGTGTTTTGTTTGTGTTGTGAGTGCACCATTATAAACACGGTTTCATCACGCGCACGCACACACACATGCACACGCACACATTGCCTGAGGCTGATGACCTTCCATGAGCAGCCAACCATCGAGTTTGTTCCACTCGAATGCAGGTATGTGACTGCTGCTCTGCAAGTGCAGCCAGATGCTGAAGCCACCCAGCAGCGACAGACAATGAGCAAGAGACGCACATAGAAAGACGGACAGGGGGCAGCGAGAGAGAGGACAAAGTCCTACTAATGGAGGCCTGGCTTAGTTTAGCTTGACCTTCACAACTTCCTGAATATCAAAAACACATGGTTGTGACAAGCCAGTCCAGCGCCGTGATTTGATGGCGTTCCATCTTTGCACGGGACTATTCTTTTTTTCCCTCTTACATCTTACAAATGTGTCGCTCTGTCGCCTAATCATCTTTCTACTGCCGAGAAGGCGCTAATCTCGCACCTCCGGTTGCGCGACTATCACTTTTTCAACAGCGGGGACGCGATAGAAGTGAACAGATGCAAATTATTTCTATTGTCTGTGCAGAGTATAAAGTTGTTACAATATGACAACCCCTAAAATTAAATGTTCAAGCATGATGGGTTCTTCAATAACTGAAGCTTGAACAGCAAAATTACGAGTCAACTGAATTGTCGATATTCACACTGTGTTTATTTTTCTACACCACAATTTAAAAAAATAAGTATTTGAAATACTTTTGTGGCGCCCCCTATTGGTTGTGGGGAAAATATTTAGTAAAACATGCTAGCATACATGTGATGCATAAGTCATCAATCATTCATGCCAGAGTGTTATGTCATCGTTAAGAATTTCCCACAGATTTCCAATGTACTTGTTGCGGTGGGGGTGTGGCTGGAGTGTGGTCATAATGGCATCAAATAATGTGTGTATATTTTCTTAAAAAAGGCTGAAAAAATGTTGTACAAACGTTTAAAAACAAATCTGTGTTATTAGTAATTAGTATTGATGTATATATATTAGGGCTGGGTGATATGGCCTTTTTTTAATATCTCAATATTTTTACGCCATGTCACGATACACGATATATATCTCGATATTTTGCCTTAGCCTTGAACAGAGGTGGGTAGTAACGCGCTACATTTACTCCGATTACATCTACTTGAGTAACTTTTGGGATAAATTGTACTTCTAAGAGTAGTTTTAATGAAACATACTTTTACTTTTACTTGAGTATATTTATAGAGAAGAAACGCTACTTTTACTCCGCTCCATTTATTTACATTCAGCTCGCTACTCGCTACTAATTTTTATCGATCTGTTAATGCACGCTTTGTTTGTTTTGGTTTGTCAGACAGACCTTCAAAGTAGGTTCTAGCGCATGCCTGCGTTTCACCAATCAGATGCAGTCACTGGTGACATTTGACTCCGTTTCACCAATCAGATGCAGTCACTGGTGACGTTTGACTCCGTTTCACCAATCAGATGCAGTCACTGGTGACGTTTGACTCCGTTTCACCAATCAGATGCAGTCACTGGTGACATTTGACTCCGTTTCACCAATCAGATGCAGTCACTGGTGACGTTTGACTCCGTTTCACCAATCAGATGCAGTAACTGGTGACGTTGGACCAATCAAACAGAGCCAGGCGGTCACATGACCGTGACACGTGGACCCCCCGGCTTAAACAAGTTGAAAAACTTATTCGGGTGTTACTATTTAGTGGTCAATTGTACGGAATATGTACTGTGCTGTGCAATCTACTAATAAAAGTTTCAATCAATCAATCAATCAAAAGTGTGAAGGAAAAAACACACTTTTTTATTTCAATTGTACCTCTCTCAAAAGACTAAAGATTGACCGCACAGTTCCTGTCTTCACAATAAAAGTGCCGCTCCATCGCGCCTGCGCTAACAAAATAAGAGTCTCCGAAAGCCACCGCAAACAAGCTAGCAAGCTACGGAGTTTGCCGCCAATTTATTTCTTGTAAAGTGTATAAAAACGAATATGGAAGCTGGACTAATAAGATGCCAAAAACCAACCATTTTCATGTGGTATTAGACAGAAAGGAGGAACTTTTTTTCTCCTCCATTTGAAATCGTGTACGTTATCAGCACTGCTGTCTGATTCCAATCAATGCAAGTCATCAGAATCAGGTAATACACCAACTTATATTCTTGTCTTCATGAAAGAAAGGAATCTATATGTTAAACATGCATGTATATTCATTAAAACACCTTTAACATGTGAACAAAAACGGCAAAATAAATAAATATAAATTATATACTGCATATATATATATATATATATATATATATATATATATATATATATATATATATATACACACAGTATGTATATATATATATATATATATATATATACACAGTATATATATATATATATGTATATATATATATATATATATATACACAGTATATATATATATATATATATATATATACAGTGTGTATATATATATGCAGTGTATATATATATATATATACAGTATATATATATACAGTGTATATATATATATATATACTGTGTATATATATATATATACACTGTATATATATATATACTGTATATATATATATATATATATATACACTATATATATACACTGTATATATATATATATATATATATATATATATATATATATATATGCATATATATATATATATATGCATATGCATACAGTATATGATATGTGTGTGTATGTATATGTATATATGAGGTAGATCACCTCGACTTGGTCATTTATTAAGTAATTGATTAACGTTAAAAAACTTATTGGGGTGTTACCATTTAGTGGTCAATTGTACGGAAAATGTACTGTACTGTGCAATCTACTAATACAAGTTTCAATCAATCAATGAATGCCTACTGAGCCTATAGTGCTGTTAAGTTATTGTGGCTCAATTTGCCTTAATTGTTTTTATTTTAATGTATTATTATTTAATATATATTATTGTTTTAGTTGCTTAAAAGATATTCCTGGCTCTGAATTTGCTCATTGCTATTTTTATGTTTTTGTGCATTATTTGTTGCCATCATCATTAAACGAACAGGTTACTCATCAGTTACTCAGAACTTGAGTAGTTTTTTCACAACATACTTTTTACTTTTACTCAAGTAAATATTTGGGTGACTACTTCTTACTTTTACTTGAGTAATAAATCTCTAAAGTAACAGTACTCTTACTTGAGTACAATTTCTGGCTACTCTACCCACCTCTGGCCTTGAATGAACACTTGATGCATATAATCACACCAGTATGATGATTCTGTCTACATTAAAACATTCTTGTTCATACTGCATTAATATATGCTAATTTTAAACTTTCATGCAGAGAGAGAAATCACAACTAAGTCAATTGGCCAAAACTGTATTTATTAAACAGTTATTAAGTAGTGGCACAAACATTCATGTCATTTCAAAACAGAAAGTGCAAGATTGTCAGAGACATTTTAAAACAAACTACTTTTTGTAGCAATGCTTTTGCCCCACACTTGACAAATTACGGTTGTCTGTTCGACATATTCCCGCTTGAAGCCAAACCACCGCCAGACGATGGACCCCGTGCTGTTTTGTTTGGGAGTTAATTCTTCCTTCATTTGTTACCAGATTCGCACCTTCTTTCTCTCGTATTACCACTCGTACCACAGCTAACGTTACCCATGACGCTACCTCTCAGCTCCGCGAGGGCGTATACGTATGTGACGTACGTAAGAAGGTGCGCTTGTTTTAAGTCTCCGTGAGAAGGAGAGACAACAAAGAGTGAGAAACGCCTGTAGTGTAATGCCCGCAGCTAAAAGCAACTGTGTGAGAACGTATACTCGAATATCACGATATAGTAATTTTCTATATCGCAGAGACAAACCTGCGATATATCGAGTATATCGATATATCGCCCAGCCCTAATATATGTATATATCTTATATATCTTGTATCGTTTTGCTCTATTTTTCAATTGCTGCTTATTGCACAATGTAACACTGGCTGGTTTCAAGTTTCTAGAGACTTTTCTAAACCTTTTAGTTACTTTTTCTATATTAAAAAAACAGTTGCAACAAATCTAGCATATTTTTCTGGTGTTTTTGGGAGACTACACTGGTGTTTAGAGATGCTTTACTTCTGTCGCTCAGTGTCCGCGACGAACAGTGAGAGCTGCAGCGAGCCTGACGTCGCACTTGTTCCCGCTGCTGCTCCAATTGCACTCTTCTTGAAAGAGTGCCACTGTCCTCTTAATATTTGCACATCACATATTTTGTAGACAGCTGTCCGTGGGTAAATCTTGGATGTATTAAAGTATGTCCACATTGCAGACATGCTGCCTCTGCTCCAGACAATAATGTGCGCCTTGCTTACATTGCCGCTGGTTTGTTAGGATAGGATAGTTAGTTGGCAACGTAACTCAAAAAGTTATTGGCCGATTTTCATAAGGATTTCAAGAAGTGAGATATTGAAAAGCGATCAGATTTTGAGCCTGTTCTGATAATTTTTACTACATTACCTTATGTTGATATTTCTTTGTGTGTATGTTCTCTGTAATTCTGCACAGACAAAGGCAGTAGGTGACTGACAAGAGTGTTCACTCCATTTTTTCCGTCCGCTACTGATAGCTCAAAATGTTAAGGGATGATTTTAATCCAGCTTTTAACAAATGTCCAATATAGGATAAGGAACAAGCTATTACATTTAGGGGCAGACCTTGCATTTACGTTATGACCTTTAACTTCGGTGTGTGTATGCTTGCGGTGCTGCCTCCACCCACAGACTCAAAGACAGTAGATGACTGACAAAAGGCTTCACTCTGTTTCTTTCATTCCATTTATCGATAGCTCAAAAAGTTATGGCCATAGTTTGAATGAATGTTTATGAAATTTAAAAAATGGAATAAGGAACAAGTGATTAATTACATTGTAGGTCTAATCCAGATCTCAAAGGTAGGGCCTGACTGAGGTCTGTGTTCTCAGAGTGCTTGTCTGGTAGACAAATCATCAGTAACTTACAATGTGTTGCCAAGACCCTCCCATTTTATAATGTTGTAGTGGAAAAACCTGCTGAGACTGGAGAACTGAAGTGCCTCCTATGTTTATTCATAGTAGTTATATAGTGTCCAAAAACACAGCATAGTCTGATGTATGTATGGGCAGCACGGTGGAAGAGGGGTTAGTGCGTCTGCCTCACAATACGAAGGTCCTGAGTAGTTGTGAGTTCAATCCCGGCCTCGGGATCTTTCTGTGTGGAGTTTGCATGTTCTCCCCGTGACTGCGTGGGTTCCCTCCGGGTACTCCGGCTTCCTCCCACCTCCAAAGACATGCACCTGGGGATAGGTTGATTGGCAACACTAAATTGGCCCTAGTGTGTGAATGTGAGTGTCGATGTTGTCTGTCTATCTGTGTTGGCCCTGCGATGAGGTGGCGACTTGTCCAGGGTGTACCCCACTTTCCGCCCGATTGTAGCTGAGATAGGCTCCAGCGCCCCCCGCGACCCCGAAGGGAATAAGCGGTAGAAAATGGATGGATGGATGGATGGATGGTCTGATGTATATTCCTCGAGTCGTATATCCCTCAAGGCTAAGATGTTACTAGAGATGCATCACAGTTGTAGTGCTTTAAACAATAACAAGTTGTATAACTTGTTTCAAAGTGACTGTGCATGAAGGATCATGATAGTTCATTAATTTTCACTTTCCTTTATTTAACTAGGTAAAAACTCTTTTGAGATTTAAATGAGCAAAATGAGCTAAAACAGCTTTTATAAATATATCTAACAACAAAAAAACAAGGGCAGTCACACGTTATAGTTAAAAGTACAAATTACTTACAACTAGGGATGTCCGATAATGGCTTTTTGCCGATATCCGATATTCCGATATTGTCCAACTCTTAATTACAGATACCGATATCAACTGATACCGATATCAACCGATACCGATATATACAGTCGTGGAATTAACACATTATTATGCCTAATTTGGACAACCAGGTATGGTGAAGATAAGGTCCTTTTTGAAAAAATTAATAAAATAAAATAAGATAAATAAATTAAAAACATTTTCTTGAATAAAAAAGAAAGTAAAACAATATAAAAATCAGTTACATAGAAACTAGTAATTAATGAAAATTAGTAAAATTAACTGTTAAAGGTTAGTACTATTAGTGGACCAGCAGCACGCACAATCATGTGTGCTTACGGACTGTATCTCTTGCATATCCCTGTTTTATCCAGTGCTTTCATGCTCTTATTTCTATTTTTATCTATGTTTCTGTTTTATCTAGCATTTATCTAGTGTGTGTCATGATTTTATTTCTATTTTAAGTTTTTATTATATATTCTTACTTTCTATTTTTATTTTTATACTTTGTAGCACTTTGAGATTTTAACAAATATAAAGTGCGTTACAAATGCAATTCATTATTATTATTAGACTGTATTGTTATATATTGATATATAATGTAGGAACCAGAATATTAATAACAGAAAGAAACAACCCTTTTGTGTGAATGAGTGTAAATGGGGGAGGGAGGTTTTTTGGGTTGGTGTACTAATTGTAAGTGTATCTTGTGTTTTTTATGTTGATTTAATTAAAAAAAAAAACGATACCGATAATTAAAAAAAACGATACCGATAATTTCCAATATTACATTTTAAAGCATTTATCGGCCGATAATATCGGCCTGCCGATATTATCGGACATCTCTACTTACAGCATTAACATAAAAACACGTAATAGGTAAAAAATAAAATGTTTCAGTAAAACAAAGTACAGTACACAGTTTCTTGATTCTTTAAAATGCACTGAAAAATAGTTGATTCTATGATAAAACACTCAGGCCTCTAAAGATGCATACCAAATGTTTTTTGTCTGTTGAGCTATGTGAGAAATTTCTAGACAACCTGAAGTATGAAGTTTTAAATACATGGCCACTATGTGATGTATTTGTCAGGAGAAATACCAACACAGTAGTAGGGATGCGTGTAGAGCAGGGATGGGCAATTAATTTTTACCGGGGGCCGCATGAGCAACCCGAGCACTGCTGGAGGGCCACATCGACAATATTTAAATAAAATGTTGCTCAATATTATATTTGATATATACCGTAAGATAAATAATAATAATAATAATACTTTCATTTAACCTAACTTAACTTTATACCAAAAGCACTGCTTTGGAAATCATTTGTACCCCTTTCAGAGATCACGTTTAGTTCCCCTTAAACATCCTCATGTTGCACAATGAAATGTAAGCATAGGATGAAGTGTGCATTCCTGTAACTTTCTCTAGTAACAGCATTCCAAAATTAATATAATAAATTAACATTAATAATAAATGACAGTAAAATAAGCACACATATGACTGAGGAGTCATAGTGTAACTTTGTGTGGTGTTTGAGTTGTCCGACTTTTTGTGTGGCCATTAACGCACCAGTGGTTTAGTGGTATGCATGTTGGTGACAGATGACAAGTTGGTTTTGGCCTGGTTTGTACGGCAGAAAATGACTAGTTTTTCGAGATAGAAGTGTTTTACTCATGTTTTTGGTGTGGTTATGGCCGAATATAAACAGTTTTGCTCAAAAATGATCGATATAATTCCTGTCCTCGAAGCATCTCGATAGACGTTACAATAATTGAACAGTGTTGACGAACACCGTTAGGGCCGCTTGTTGTCACTGTCACTCAAAGTTGCATTGCAAAATTACACAGAATAAGTGTGTTTATTTTGTTTAGAATTCAGATGGGATTTGATTTGGTGCGCGGCATATATTTGCTGTGCGCAGAGGACGCTTGAGCAGTGCGCAATTGCGTAGGCGCGCACCTTAGAGGGAACGTGGCTTGGCAGTCCATGTCTTGTTAAAAACACGCCATTTGTCATCAACTTTTCTCTTTTTAGCGTCTCGTGTGTAAACCGTGCATCACTTGTCGCTGTGCACCTTCACTCACAGGTTACACACGGACATACGCCCATAAATAACACTTTTCAAAATAAAAGCAGCACAGTTGTATTGCGCGCATGACATAGATGTTTTTTCAACTTTATTTTGTAATTTGTAATTGCAGCTGTTCACATTCACTCACAATCACGCACGCGCATACGTCCACACGGAAGTAATACAAATAACGCTTTTCAAAACAAAAGCAGCACCGTTGTATTGCACACTCGACATAGATACTTTTTAAAATGTATTTTGTAATTTATGATTGGCCTCACGCGGGCCAGACAGGGACGCACAAAGGGCCGGATGTGGCCCTCGGGCCGCAGAATGCCCAGGTCTGGTGTAGAGCTTCATCTATCGAATATTTTAGTAATCGAGTATTCTATTGAATATCCCGATCGATTAATCGAAAAAAAATCATATTCGTGCTTCTTTTTATTTTTTTTTATTTTTTTTTTTGTGTGTCCTGTCCAGCTTCTCAGGCAAATCATATTGTTGATGTAGATGCCCATATCGGCTGTACAAATTTACTTTAAAAAAGAGAAGTGTGGGATACTGCTACGCTGCTGACCCGTCTCCGCTCGGGATGGTTTCCTGTTGGCCCCGCTGTGGACTGGACTCCCGCTGATGTGTTGGATCCACTGTGGACTGGACTTTCACAATGTTATGTCAGACCCACTCGACATCCGTTGCTTTCGGTCTCCCCTAGAGGGGGGGGGTTACCCACATATGCGGTCCTCTCCAAGGTTTCTCATAGTCATTCACCGACGTCCCACTGGGGTGAGTTTTTCCTTGCCCGTATGTGGGCTCTGTACCGAGGATGTCGTTGTGGCTTGTAAAGCCCTTTGAGACACTTGTGATTTAGGGCTATATAAATAAACATTGATTGATTGATCATTGATTGATACTTCTCTTGTTGCATTACTTGTATTTTGACTTTATTAAATGGATTTATATTATTATTTGGTGCAGCCGGGCCGGATAAATATTTTTGCTTAATTAAGGTTTAATTATACATGTTAAAATGTGCCCTCAATTATTGCGTTTGGCCTAATTGTCTTTTATTTCCTAAACGCCTGTTTTCATTATTGAAGGCTGACACGCACAGCTGAAATGCATCCGTGGTTTATTGTGCCAATTTGTGTGTGCTAATAAAAACAGGTGCGCTCACAGCCCTATGTGCTGTGTGGTGTGACTGCATAAACGAAGTTCTTGTCTCTCTTGCATTTTTGATGATTATTATACGGTGCCGTTTAAATGGGGGTTTCTCCACGCAATTCCGCTGAGCTGGTTTCAACCTGCCAACAATACATAAACAATATAAAAACACAAACCACTTGATAATGACAACAGGTTTACACTTTAAGATTGCAATACAGTTCATTGCATACTTTGCATGCAAAATAGTAATCAATGTTCATTTTGCCATCATAACATGTTTGAGATGAAAACAAATATATATATAAAATTAGTTCAAAATTAATATTCCCTGAGAAAGTTAAAATAAAACAATAAGAACCGTTTTCATTATAACAAACATAAATAGTGGATTAGGTAGTGCCTTTAATACTGCATTTGAAATGTGCAGCCAGTGGTGAGTAACAGTGGTTACTAATGAAAGGCTAATTGAACACGACAGCTCGGATAGCGTTGTTAGTTTTCAACACCTTTTGGCGTCATTTGATGACTTCGCGGGAGTGAGAGAACACATCCTGGTTATCATAATGAATAACATTTATTTTACTAACAACTTTTGCGTTCACACTTGATAATAGATACTTACCTCGCCTCTGGACGTCCCTCAATCGGATGCTTTCTCGGCAGGTGCTGCAGCATCGAACTTGTGCTATTGTGATATGCGAGCTCCACTTAGCAATGTTTGCATATGACTGCGTTTTCCTTCGACTGTTTTAGATTCTTAATTCCCTCGTTTTGCTATGGCTCTTGTCCACTGCTTTCTGCGGCGTCTGACATTGCGAGGTATGTCGTTGAAAAAGTTTACTAAACTCAAGCGTATTTAAAGGAGCGGTGTTGTGCAGTGCAGGGGGCGTATGATCTGACGTAAACACGCTGTGCTATACCTAAACAGTCCGTGCGAAACGTGAGCTTTGACTACTAAACACGGCAAAATGCCGTATCAAAAAACTTAACGACGCCTCGAGGCAGCGAAATTTCCCCGAATATATTTTGTAATCGAATTACTCGAGTTACTCTAGGAATCGTTTCAGCTCTAGATGCATGTATTGAAAAACGTAAAAAAATGTTGTGCAAAGAATACCAGAGTTACACCATGGGGTGTTCTCATCTAGTCACATGACTCTATATGACAATACTGCTTGTAGCATTTTGAAACAATTCTTCATCAGTGCGCCTCGGTTCACAGTCCTCAATTGCCATAAACTCACCCGTACTGCCAATTGTGTACGCTATGTGCAACCTTTCTGCCTCATCTTACTCAAGATAAAAATCTAAAAAGACATTCTTTCTGTTTGTTTTTTAGTTTTATTTCAGTTTGTGGTCAGCAGGGCTAATGGATGGTGACACCCTAATCTTTGCCAGCCATAAATAATCCATGCTGCTGCAGCTTTAACCACCACATTGAATATATAGTGTGTGAGTGCGTGTGTGTGTGTTCCAAAGAAAATCCTCATTGTTGATCCTCGAGTTTACGAAGCGCGGCTGCATTTTCCATCTTCATTAACCTCGCTCAACCTCCATCACCTGCTCGCTCCTCCATCCTTCTTCTTTACCTTGCTTGCCGCAATTGTGGAATGAATAATTGATTGTAATTGGGTGGCACGACCCTGTTCGTCTGTCGTTAGTATGGGACAATTATAATATTTCTTCTTAATGTCTCATTTTGCGATTCCAGCGGTTCATCTGTTGCTTGTTTTTAAAGGCCCCAAATCATATTACCAAACAAGACAGGACTGCAGTGTAATTATGGGAGGGTACTCAAGTAGTAAAGCTGACTGAACAACCTGTAAAAGGAAGAGAACACTTCTAAGATGTTAGTTTTGTTTTCCTTCACCTTTTGTGTTGTCTGTGCTTCACACGTATGCTGCTCCTAAAAAGAAGAGTACACACAGCCTGCATTCTGTCTTAACAAGCCCCATTGTCTCTGTACACACACACACACACACACACACACACACACACACACACACACACACACACACACACACACACACACACACACACACACACACACACACACACACACACACACACACACATATATGCTGGTTGATATGTGGCCCCTGGCAAAGCACTTCTTCCTAATGAGCCTCCTGCCCTCCCTTTCCTCCTGGGTAGCCAAAAGAGAAGTAACCTTGATATGCGGCAGAGGGAGGATGCAACCTGCTTTTACACACAAATACACACTCATCCTTTCTATTTGCTGCTTTTTCATCCTGTATAATGTCCTCAGCAAGCTTAGCCCTAAACTTCAATTCTTGAGTTGAGACTACCTTTTAAGTAACTCTGCGAAGCACACGGATCAATAAACCCTCCAAAAGACACTTGAGGTGGATCAAATTAGGGTCACTAATGGTCACTCTACGCTCAAACAAAGCTACTGTTTACGTTTGTGATCCGCCTTCCACCTTTCTGATGGCTGACTTTGACAGATTCATCGTCCATTCATGGCGCCTTGATAACGTTTTAATGTTTCAGCCCAGGGCAGCACCGTTAAATAAAAAGGCCTTGAACTAAATCAATACATTATTGAATAAATAAAAAGGCCTTTAAATAAATAAAAACACAATTAAATGACATTCAGTTGATACAAATGTAATTTAAAGATTTTAAAAAAATTGTGAAGTGATTAAAATATCTAAATTGCACAAAATAAGACCACAAAATTAGATTGTATATCTGCCCATTGATTGATGCTAATCAACATATAACTTTTTTTTCATGTAGTTTTTCATATACTGATGTGCATAAAATTGCTTTTAATGTCTTTGATGTTCAAAATGTATCAAAGTGGCCCCGCATTCTTTAATTTGTCAATATGCGACACTTGGTGGAAAAAGTTTGTAGTCGAATCCTTTGCTTCTAAGAACCTCACTAAGCCATCCAATTTCTACCATATTTATCTGAGTACTTTTCTTCAGGAGGAAAAAGTGGCAAATGAGATCAGTGTTTTGTTCTTTGTAAGAGACTGTATTCGTGATATACGTTTCTTTTATAACTTTGGAAGAATAACCTTTAGGGATCTAGCATTATAACGTTGTAATATCAGTTATTTTTAATATACTTTCTTGGCAACAAAGACATGCACCTGGGGATAGGTTGATTGGCAACACTAAATTGGCCCTAGTGTGTGAATGTGAGTGTGAATGTTGTCTGTCTATCTGTGTTGGCCCTGTGATGAGGTGGCGACTTGTCCAGGGTGTACCCCACCTTCCGCCCGAATGCAGCTGAGATAGGTTACAGCACCCCTGCGATCCCAAACGGGACGAGCAGTAGAAAAAAATGGATACTTTCTTGGCAGAAGAAACATAAAATATTGTTAGAAGACATATTCTTTTTTAATTTTTTCATTTTAATTTGTTAAAGTTTTAGAATGTTTTTATTTGTACATGCAAATTGAGATTTCACTTTGCTTCATTTACAGTTTATGTGATGTTGTAGAGTTTCGTCTTTGATAGTAAAGTTGTAAAAAACCCGCACCTTCATCTCATATTTTCTTAGTGTAGATCGATCACTCTTTTCTAAGAGAGCACAGCATGTTTCTTAGACAGCAGTGTGTTTATACAAGTAGAACTGGTGGGATATTGTTTCCTAATGTGGAAAGACGTTAATGTGTATTGTATTAATGTTAGTATTGAAGCGAGAGAGCGCACTAGCGCCAGTCGGTCTGTGAGTTAATCAAATTGAAGTTATCACTTTTTTTTTTACATTTTAATTTAAAACGGTAATGAGTCTGAATTTTTATCGAGGTAATCAATTATCGAGGTATTTTATCGTTACATCCCTAATAACCTTATGGCGGCTAGATCAGCATTCGTGTGATGTTGACACCTAGTGACCAATGTATAGTACTATATGTCACAATTTGTTTTTGGGGGGATTTCCATTACCTCTGCTCTTAAAACAAAACAAAAATTGTGCCATGGATTCGACTAATCGTCGACGAGGTGCAACATGTAACAAATCAGATTTGACTATAACAAATATGTATTTGTTATAGTCAAATATAGTTATAGCCTTAATACAAATGTATTTATTTTAATTGGCATTCTAGACCCGCTTTTTGGCCCCTACCCACCAGTTGCGAACCGCTTGCTTAGAGTGCTTAAGGGAACAATGAGGACTATCTTTCTCTGAATGTTCTGAACTCCTGTTGCCATAGCGCTGAGTAGCCCAACATCTAGAAAACTGAAGTTGTGTTTTTAACCCACAGCCCCTCTGCTGGTCACTGCCAAGTAGTGCACTCCAATCAGAGTGCTTCAATTTTCCACACGGCGACCAGTTATTGGATTGATATTAATATTTAATGCATCGTGTCGTGTCTTAGGTTTGGGCGAACTATGAGGAGAAGCCCAAGGAGGAAGTGGTTCATGTGACCGAGGAGAAGGAGCGTGTGGCCAGATACAAGCCAGTTTTCGTGACAGAGATCGCAGACACGCTGCACTTCTACGCCCAGGACGTGGAGACAGGTACAGTACCAGATTGTTGCGCTTTGTTCTAATATGTATGAACGTCACTCGTCTAGTTCTTTTGGGATGGTGTCGAATAAATGTGACATTTGGTGCGGAATAAAACATTCATTGACCACCGCATTGACCACCCGACACTAACAACAAACTTCCCACTCCTCATTACGACGGAATGGCGGGAATAAATCATCTCCTGTCACTTCTGACTGAAAAAAGCTGAGAAAACTAACAATCCCTGCTGTTGTTTCATAACACATGAATGAACGCACACTTAATATCTCCCCTATTGCCGCTTTTGTGCTTGGTAATGGCTCATTTTTAGGGAAAGTGTGCTAAAGTACATACTACAAGGGGGTGTTAACGAAATGAAGAAAATACTCTATTTACATGATTAAAGGAGTTATTCTCCTCTGTAAAACCGTATAACAAAAACACAGGCCGTTCTATATTTTTATATTTATTTTGTCTTTAATTTCATTTTAAACATTTTTTTTACAAAATCAAATCTTTAAAAAAAAAACAAAAAAAAACTAAATTTTTTTAAATACTGGGGTCAATATGAAAATACGGTACAGTGGTACTTTGATTTACAAGTAGTTTGGATACGAGGTCTCTTTCGGTTAACTTTGGTGATTTAAGGAATGCCACAGTGAACCCCAAAGTATCCAACTAAAAAATCTGATTTCACTCGCTTGCCTTAGCTTATTGCAAGCCATAGGCATGGGAAGGAATAAAGTGGGTGTGAAGAACAGTGCTGAGAAGTAGAAGTAGATTATATTCATTGAATTAAATAAATATTTAAAAACAAGAAATAGCGTGTATGCAGCTAGCTAACTTGGTGAAGCAGTTGGAGGCTGTCACTGCTACTCTGCACCATACTGAAGTAAAATGAGTCGATAAAGCCAAATATTATCTAAATGGTGGACATTTATCCATGAAAATATGGAAAAGCTGCTGATGGTGTGTTAGACTTACAAGAAGCTGGAAGGAGATACCGTAAAAGTCCAATCTCCAAGGTAAATGCTATACATTATTACATTTTCTCATAAAACGACTGTAGTTGTTTGTACTATATTCTATTGTATGGTTTTTCATACAATATATCTTGTACAAATGTTAGTTTTTTTTCTTTTCAAAATACATATTACATGTTAAAACTGTGCTGTTTAGGGGATAAGCAAGGGATAAATGGATTTTAATTTATTTCAATGAACTTGATTTGAGTTATGAATCTTTTGAGTTTCGAGCTCGGTCATAGAACCAATTAAGGCCGTACGCTGAGGTTCTACTGTACTATTGAGATAATTATTGGTTGTAATAGATACAAAAAAAACAATATTTGTTCACTATAATTTTAATTCGCTGCATATGGATGAGCAGGTGTCCCAAAACGTTCCTCCCTCCTGTGTTTGCCTTCAAGACTTGTTTAAAGGCCATACGATTGACTTGCTGTACATGTAATAATTGGCCAATCACAGGCCGAGGATGCTGGGAGCCAAACATCCAAAGCGTGCGCTCACAAGTGCTCCACTTTCTTTTCATCATCATCTATAGCTGTAGGCGAAGACATGTAGCAGCAGCAGAGCCTCTGGCTAACATCGCTCGCCCCTCCTTACCCCCGTTTACCCTCTAGCTGTTAACTCACTGATCAAAATCAGGTGTCACATGGACAACGTTGAGCCTTTAGCATCGCTGACTGCAGGGCACGCATGCAGGAATGTACTGTATTATTATTATTATTATTATTACTATGGTATATGCAACACATACAATTAATTAAGTCAGCAGGGATAAAGTGGGGAAGTAAGTACTGACCCCTCATCTTCTATCCATTCCTGTTTCTCTTTTGTTTTTGCTGATACTCCCTGAAAGCAGCATGACGTCCTTGAAGAGAACACCAGCTGAGTGATTTTTGCACTGTCACAAAACAACTCCTTCTAAACGGCGACCTTATGAGGCCAGGATGAGCTCTGAACCGACCGCAAGATTTTGTCCCAATACCATATCGACCCCAATATGAGAGCACCCCTCTTTTTCAAGACCTGTTTTTCACAAAATATTGTTGGCAGTGTGAGATTAAGCCTAAGTGCTCTTGGGTAGGCTAACAGCTAACCAGTACTAGCCGTCTGTTCCATCAATCATCCTGGCCAATATTTATTCCCCGGAAAACAAATTGGACACTTTCTGTGACCAACCAAGGGACTGTAAGACAATGTTGTTTTCACATATTCTTGAAAATATGGCTTAAGGATGACATCCCAGACTGCCATTGAGCTATAAATGTTAAAATGTTACCATGGTGACAGACATGTTACAACAGGAGGCCTTTAGATTAATGTATGTTTACTGTTGCCTATGCATCTGATAGCTTTTTCTACATTTAAAAAATATATATTTTATACCTTTTTATTTTAATGACTAGGGGTTTCCAGATAACTTTTGAAGTAAATTCGATATTGGAGCCTCGAGTATTGTGAGTGCCGATACCAATATTAATCTAATACGATGTCAGCATAAATAATACATTCATGTATTATTTTGTAGTGTGGAATGTTACAAAATGTTTGATAAAGGGAAATTAGTCAAACAGAGAATAAAGGTAGATATGAAAAACACCAACCTATTTATTATTAACACTCTGGAACGGATATATGGTAAATGGGTTATACTTGTATAGCGCTTTTCTACCTTCAAGATACTCAAAGCGCTTTGACACTTTTTCCACATTCACCCATTCACACACACATTCACACACTGATGGCGGGAGCTGCCATGCAAGGCCCTAACCACGACCCATCAGGAGCAAGGGTGACGTGACAAGGTTGGTAGAAGGTGGGGATTGAACCAGGAACCCTCAGGTTGCCGGCACGGCCTCTCTTCTAACCGCGCCACGCCGTCCCCAACTGTGCTGTTTTAAAATTGAAGTGTAGTATTTTTTTTGGTAACACCTAGTGGCCACAATAGTTAAGTTTAGCTTATGATGCAGTAACTTATGAGGACACATTTTGTACTGGATACTTTCTAATACGCTTGAGCCTTGGCAACTTTGTATGTGTAAGTAATATGCCACTATAATTATTTATTACTTGATTATATTGACGAATGTGCTGTTGAGACTGTAAGAGTGTGCAATTAGGGACACTTATTACATATGTGTGCTATTGTGTGCTTGGTTGTTGTGTAGCTGCTAGATCCTAGTAGCCTCCAGCTTACCATGTTGACCTTTTTTCTTTGTTTTTGGACACAACAAACTAAAAGTACTCTTAACCCATACAATTAAAATAAGAAAAATTGCCTATCCGATTCAATATTATCATTTGAAAAAAAAAAAAAAAAAAAAGTAATATGAAAATTTCAAATAAAATATGTTGTATGACTTGACTAAAATAGAAGAAAAGACCAATCTTGTGTGCTTATTGGAGGACATTTAGATGTTAACTGGCTGTCCAGCTTTGAACAAGTAAACACGCTGCAGGACTGCTTGTATCGGATGCTATATTACACATTTGTTTTTGGACTGATATCCAATACCAATATCCGAACGGCACACTTAATAATGGCACTAGGGAGACAGAGAAAGCTATTTAATTATTTGAATTTTAAAGTGTCTTTTTGAAGAAGCGACTAGCAATAATTTTAGCTTCATTTTATGGTCTTATTGGACAACTTCAGAAACTCTAGCATACCGGCATTTATCGCACATGGCCAATCATGCATGCCCACGCCACAGAGAGATTGCAGACCTGAATAGAAGACATCTCATCTAGTTCAGACTGTTTTTTATTTGTTAGTTTTTTTTAATGCAGTATTATATTTGTGTCAATGAGATAACAATAATAAATGTTTGCAGCTTTGACTTGACTTGTATATTACAGTTGTGTTTCCATCCTTTTTAGCCTCCAGTGTCTTATGGGCGGTTACATCCTATGGAACATTGCACAGATGTGATAAAGAATGACTGAAAAGGCCTCACAGCTGTTTTTGCACTTCAGTGGACATCCACAGAGCCAGGAAATAATCAGCGCACTTTTATCTTCCCTTATGATTGTCACTCGTCGAGATGAAGAAAAAAAAATGGCGTTTCACTTTCAGCGGGTCGTATGAAGTCTGCGCTTTTTCTTACCACCCGCCTCTTCTTCCCTTTTTCCCATTTTAATTATTCTTCTTTAATAGGTCATAAGTGCAGCTTTCTTCATGCATGGCTATCTTTACACAGGGTGCAGTAAGTGATTAATTTCACGTTTGGAATGGTTCCTTCCAAATCGCCGGCAAGCTTGAGGGATTGCACTCCTTAATCCTCAGTTCATTTTGAGGGTCTTTATCTGTTAATGTACTCATTTATCTCTCATTGTCTCACTTTCCTCCCCACACACATTATCTACCCCTTCAAAGGGCTATCTCGCCATTGCGACACCACCGCCCCCTCCTCCTCTATTTTTCCCCCCGCTCTGCGTTGGCCTCTCTCCGTAGGCTATATGTAATTACTGTCAGTAGGGGGACCTGCATAGATCTGGGTGACCTTGCACACTCCAAAGACAGAGGCCACTCCAGGCACAAAGCGAGGAAGTATATCTCCTCGCTTTTCTCCACAAACTTGCTGAATATAACCCATTAAGTGTATTAAGTAGGCCTGCAACGTGCATATTGAACGTTGCTTGAGTTGTTTATCAAAGAGAAGTAGCAGTCGTTGACTTCCAAACAGAAGCTGCCTTCTAATTAAACAGGACAAGTGGCCCGCTAAGGAGGATAAATGTTAACAATCTGTGCTGCAAAAACAGCTTAGTGGCGATCACGTGATGACATTTGAAAAAAATAAGGCGGATGATTCCAAGTGATGTTGCACAAGCAGAGCAAATAAAGCATGACGGCCCCAAATAAAGTGTATTTAAATTGGACAAACCAGCACGAAAATATAAAGAACTGAAAAGAGGTAATAAAAAAAGAAAACAAAATACAGCCTGACTCGAATAGCTGAACATGCTAAATCAAACTGTCCATGTTTAATTGGAATCACTGCCAAATGTAAAAAATTTAAACTATTTCCAATTATTATACTTTTTTTTATAAAAATTTTTTAGCCATTTGTAGTTGATTGTTTGACTCCTAGCACAGAAATCTTGGTAGTGCTGCCTTCCTTCTTTGTATATTATGATTGCCGCCAAAACGGTCTGTATTAGGTTTGTACATCTCTATATTAAATGGTGATTCGGTATGAATCTCGATACATGGGTTACGATACGATTCGCTAACAATACTTTTTAAAACATTACAATTCGATACGATTCAATGCGATACAATACGTTTTGATGCAGATGGAAGCTTTGCATTGTGAAAACATAATTAAATGTATTCTATATCATGTCAGAACAAAGTCAGGTGTTTATATTTTAAATAGACACATACAAAACAGGCGGTGCCTGCATTAATTATGAGCAAATAGTCATCTGGAAGTATGAACTTCAAGGCAATGCAATCCATAAACTTAAAGAAAATAAGATGTAACACTTTTGGAAAAACTACAAAGTATTTACTGTTGTTTGCTCGGGTAGCAACAATTAAATACAGAGAAAAGTAAGCTGTGCATCAAGTATCAAGTAGAGGTGTTCTAACACCACAGTAACACAAGTGCAAGATACATTTAGCTTCAGTGTAGAAGCTCCAATACTTTATTTATTTACTATTTCGAACGCATTAAAAAATACATCTGTCGTCATGTCTTTCATAATGGTTGTGAATGATAGGCAACATTCCAAAAAAAGTGCAGTTCCACTTTAATTGTAAGCAGTATCAGTATTCCAGAATCTTTGCGGTCTAGAAGGATCGATCGAGCCAATTAGAAAGCAATACTAAAATATACCGTTACTCGGTATACATCCTTAATGAACAGTGTAGTAGTTGATGTGATTACATTGCAGAGTTGTGGCTAAGTTGGGGCTGGAAGTCTTTCAAATCAGTGTCTTTGTCTTGCCAGTTGATACGTCTGCTAGCATTAGCATCCCTACCTCCCGCATCGCCGGCTTGATTGTTTTGATGCCACCACAACAGGTGGGTTCTCAGATTAGTCCTGCTGCCGCTAATTTATCGCTGCTTTCCAAGCTTTAAAATTGGCCGTACTTTTATCCAACTGAACAGTCTTTAAAACATTTTTTTTTCAATCCAAACGTTAACCACACTTTAGATTTAATATTAGCAGGTGCATTGTTTGTAAACTCTTACGGTGCTGTCTCCCATGTTGCTCTGTTGCTGTCAGTCACCAACGAGAACAGAACTCTCGTATTACGTCATCACAGAAATCTTGCAAGATTAGAGCGGACATATTTTGTAGTAAATCTACAAGCAACCGGTCCATCCATACTATATATAGATTGATCCAGAAGCTTGCCAAACGATGTATTCATATCTCTAAATGTAAAATCGGTTTCGATTTGTACTGATGATTTTTTACACCCCTAGTCTGTATAATTAACTCCGCCCCCTGGCACTCCCTCCATGTACACCCACCATCAAGATAAGTATCGTTTACATTTGAACCGATACTAGTACCCAATCACTATTTGAAAAACGGTGCCTGAACTGGTACTTAAAAATGGAAACATGCAAATTTTTGTAAAAAACAAACAGCAGCACAAAAAACATGTTATTCTTATTTAATTTTGTAATATTCAAGTTGAACAGACCAGTAATTTAAATACTTCAATTATATAAATTAAATGGTAACTAAGTTTAAAAATACGTAATACATCCACGACAAATTGTCATAATTATTCAAGCAATAGAGAACATGCAAAAAGCAACTTTTGTAATCTTGCGCTGTGGGGCTGTGTGACGGCTGCTGTTGTTGTGTGTAGGTCAGCAACACAGTGTAAAAAAAGTGTCGTACTTTGTGTGCTTTTGCCAGGACACCACATTACTTACAAGACGTTACTATTATAATATCACCTCCATACACTTGGTGCAGGTTGCTGAGACTGCATTAATTTACTGTACACAAAAATAATGCATTCACAGCCTCTTCTTTTTTCGGTGTGGTTACTACCGCTTCCGTTGGCACAGGTGACACTATGGAACCATTTGGTCACACTCCTGAGGACCTCCAAAGGGCAGACCCGTGCTGCAGAGCCACCTCTTCAATTTGCCAGTGTGGTCTTTAAGAGTAAATAGCAAACTTTACGAAAGTATCAGGATTTCTATTTGGAAAATGTCAACTGTTGAAATACAGACGTATACGTTGTTTAACGTGCTAACACTGTGTAATCTTTGCAGAAAACAAAGCAATAGACAAAGATATAACTTCTGAGGGGGCAGGCCTAGAGCATTTACATGAGCATGCCCGTATAAGTGAATGTGGCATGGAGTGATGTCAAAGTAACCCCACTTAAAAAAAAGAAAAGAGACTGCGACTGATTGCAGGCCTCATTTCCAAATACCTCATTATTTGACTCTTTGACATAATTTGACACTAGTGTCACGAATTGTAACAATTATTGGTCAAAAAGGAGAAACAGCATAATAGGTGCAGCAGCTTGGGGAAAAAATAAGATCATCATCAGCTTTCCAAAACCTGCCAACATAAACTTCACTTATGTTTACAGGGAAACATTAATAATTACTAAAGTTTATTATTATGATTATTATTGTTATTATTAATATTGATATTACTATTATTATTATTAATTTAACTATTACTAACAAAACAAAACAATGCAATACTAAAAACACACCTTGGTGGAGATAATAACACGACTTTGTTTAACTTTTGTCATCCTAGCTTCCTCTAAGATTTCACCTCCATTAAAATAGCCACAGAGGCTAGCCACCCTACCGTATCCCTCCCTTATCCCTTACTTACACATCTAGTGCCCGTTTTTTGGCGCCCATTCAGACAGGTATTGAGACACACATACACACATTATATGCACTCCCTCTGACCCGGTGCCGCTCGGCCCATATTATTCACACTTCTAGCTTTTACACACAGCAGCTGTTCATCACTTAATGATGCGGCCTCTGATGATGAGCCCCCTTAGGCGGCAGGCAGGTGCTCACTACCATTTCTCTTCCCAGTACACTTCAGACCCCAATAGACTATGTTTTTTTAAATCTTAATTCTGTTTTCTCAGAGTATTTCAAGCTTGTCATGTGTGATGCTTGTGCAAATATTTATCGTTAGGGAACGAGAGCACTTGTTGCACTCCTGGCCTTATTGGGATTATTTGCCTGCCTTTGCTTTCAAAGCTTTATTAGAATTCCATGCAGCCTTGGAATGTGTAGCTACATCCCCCCACGATTCCTTCTGCTTCATTACAAGCAACATTGCACTTATTTCCTTCTTTCAGTAATGTCCCCCTCTAGCCCGGAACTTTATCTGCAGGTTTTGACTTGTGATTGTTTGTTTTCTATTGATAAACATGAAGTATATGAACAGAGCGTAGCGTAGCTCGGTTGGTAGAGCCGCCGTGCCAGCAACCTGAGGGTTGAAGGTTCAATCCCCGCTTCTGCCATCCTAGTCACAGCTGTTGTGTCCTTGGGCAAGACACTTCACCCACCTGCTCCCAGTGCCACCCACACTGGTTGAAAAATGTAACTTAGATTATGGGTTGCACTATGTAAAGCGCTTTGAGTCACTAGAGAAAAGCGCTATATAAATATAATTCACTTCACTTCAGATGTTAGATGTCACAGATAGGTGTCATGTGTGGAGTAAACAACAAAGATAGGTGTCAGGTGGGGAGTAAACAACCGACAGGAAGGAAAGAAACAGTTTTTATTTCAACAGACTCTTACGCCGTTCCTGTCTTCACAATAAAAGTGCT
>NC_084742.1:14702703-14720203 GCF_033978785.1 Entelurus aequoreus | reverse complement strand
GCTTCTCAACCAGCTACTGCAAGGAATTTAGGGATTTCACCATCTACGGTCCGTAATATCATCAAAGGGTTCAGAGAATCTGGTGAAATCACTGCACATAAGCAGCTAAGCCTGTGACCTTCGATCCCTCAGGCTGTAGTGCATCAACAAGCGACATCAGTGTGTAAAGGATATCACCACATGGGCTCAGGAACACTTCAGAAACCCACTGTCAGTAACTACAGTTGGTCGCTACATCTGTAAGTGCAAGTTAAAACTCTCCTATGCAAGGCGAAAACAGTTTATCAACAACACCCAGAAATGCCGTCAGCTTCGCTGGGCCTGAGCTCATCTAAGATGGACTGATACAAAGTGGAAAAGTGTTCTGTGGTCTGACGAGTCCACATATCAAATTGTTTTTGGAAACTGTGGACGTCGTGTCCTCCGGACCAAAGAGGAAAAGAACCATCCGGATTGTTATAGGCGCAAAGTTGAAAAGCCGGCATCTGTGATGGTATGGGGGTGTATTACTGCCCAAGACATGGGTAACTTACACATCTGTGAAGGCGCCATTAATGCTGAAAGGTACATACAGGTTTTGGAACAACATACAACATATGTTGCCATCCAAGCAACGTTACCATAGACGCCCCTGCTTATTTCAGCAAGATAATGCCAAGCTACGTGTTACATCAACGTGGCTTCATAGTAAAAGAGTGCGGGTAAAAGAGTGTGTGTGTAGACTGGCCTGCCTGTAGTCCAGACCTGTCTCCCATTGAAAATGTGTGGCGCATTATGAAGCCTAAAATACCACAACGGAGACCCCCGGACTGTTGAACAACTTAAGCTGTACATCAAGCAAGAATGGGAAAGAATTCCACCTGAGAAGCTTAAAAAATGTGTCTCCTCAGTTCCCAAACGTTTACTGAGTGTTGTTAAAAGGAAAGGTCATGTAACACGGTGGTGAACATGCCCTTTCCCAACTACTTTGACATGTGTTGCAGCCATGAAATTCTAAGTTAATTATTTTTTGCAAAAAAAAAAAAAGTTTGAGTTAGAACATCAAATATCTTGTCTTTGTAGTGCATTCAATTGAATATGGGTTGAAAAGGATGTGCAAATCATTATATTCCGTTTATATTTACATCCAACACAATTTCCCAACTCATATGGAAACGGGGTTTGTAATAATAATACGATTGAAGGCACTGTTTTTTTGTGATTATGGCTTTCACAAATTGTCTGGGAGTTTGCACAATTTGCTGTGGCATGTTGAATTTTTTTATTTTTATTTGCTTTGCTCTTAGCATCAAACTCTCATTTTGCTTTATTTCCAGATCTCTTGTTTTATCCGCCATTATGCAACGACTTGCCCGTGGCTACGTTTCCTACATTATACTCAGCCACTGGTATTGATCTGCCATTGATTTGTCAGCAGTATTATCACTTACCACGTTCCTCCAAGTGATAGATTTATTGTCCGCAGTGACAAGACGTGACTTGGACGTAACAGGAGTGAGTCCACGGAAGCGCACCGGAGACGGAACAGGGAGGGAGAGAGAAAGAGCGATCATAAATCAGCTCGTTTAAAGCCTTGTGAACCGTAGAGTGTTTGTCAGTGGCCTTTGACTGCGTAACTCGGAGCTATAATAATATCGTTGGCTCTCACGGTCAAGGCGGTCGCTATTTATGACCCTGAAGTGGCATAAAATTCTGTCAGTGAAATCAGAAATCAAAGGATGGAGTCAAATTCTGGCTTACATTGTCACATATTTTAAATGTCTTCTGTCTGAAGTAAAAGGGTAAAAACATATACTATCAGTCGAAATGAGGACACTACCTGCTCTAACTGCACAAAAAAGGTTGAACATTTGTCAAAACATGCGCCCATATGTACCATTATTTTTTAATGTATTCATATATTCCCATTTAGACGAAGAATTTCTCCTAATCCTCGCGAAGAAACGGAGTGGAGCGGCGAAGAGAACAAGCGCTTTTCTTGTTATCGCCAGTTCCAGGTTCTAAATGGCTGTCAAAGTGTCAATTTGTCAGATTATATTCTCAGCCATCTCCTTTAAGGTGAAAGGCATGATTTATGATCTACAATAAATTTACAGGGAGCTAGGAAGCAAGGAAACACCAGACGACTTGATGATGTAAACATAGGGGGACACGGAAGTGATTACGTCACCGCTCTAAATAGTTTGTTTGCGTTAGTGCTTATAATAATAATAATATCACTAATACTTGGTTAATATTCAAGTCACGAAATGTAAATTGAGCATTGTTGGCGCTTTTTGAATGTTTATCAGATTTTATGGGCGGAATAGTAGAGCTCCAAATGGCTTTGCTGTAAGTGGACTTTTATTTACGTTTAATATTTAGAATGCATTACAAAAAAATATCCATCTGTTGTCATGTCTTTTATAATGATTGTAAACGATAGGCAACATTCCGAAAAAAGTGTAGGTCCCCTTTAAAACACTCTGGAAAGTTAGCGCCCTGTAGGCATCGACATAAAGTATACATACCCTTAACAATTAATTAAGCATTTGTTCAATGATCATACAACATCTGTATTACATTACAAAGAGCAGTGTTAATAGAATAGACCGAGGTTTCCCTTGCCCGGACGCGGGTCTCTGGGCCCCCTCTTTGGAGCCAGGCCTGTAGGTGGGGCTCGATGGCAAACGCCTGGTGGCACAGCCCGAGGAGGCAACGTGGGTCCTCCCTCCAATAGGCTCACCACCCATTGGGGGGGCCATAGAAGTCGGGTGCTTTTTTAACTCTTGAGATGTGGAACGTCACCTCGCTGGAGGAGAAGGAGCCTAAGCTGGTGCGCGAGATCGAGAAGTTCCGGCTGGATCTAGTCGGTCTCTCTTTGACCCATAGCAAGGGCTCTGGAACGAGTCTTCTTGAGAGGGGCTGGACTCTCTTCCCCTCTGGCGTTGCCAGCAGTGAGAGACGACAGGCGGGAGTGGCTATACTTGTTGCCCCGCGGCTCAGAGCCTGCACTTTGGAGTTTAACCCGGCGGACGAGAGTGTAGCTTTCCTCCGCCTCCGGGTGGGGAGACGGGTCCTGGCTGTTGTTTGTGCTTATGCACCAAACAGTAGTTCAGACTACTCGCCGGAGAGTGCTCCCTTAGGTTGTACTGGGGGACTTCAACGCTCACGTTGGCAACGACAGTGAGACCTCTAGAGACGTGATCGGGAGAAACGGCCGCCCTGATCTGAACAAGAGTGGCGTTTTGTTATTGGACTTTTGTGCTAGTCACAGATTGTCCATAACAAACACTATGTTCAAACATAAGGGTGTCCAGATGTGCACTTGGCACCAGGACACCCTAGGCCGCAATTAGATGATTAACTTTGTGGTGATATCATCAGATTTGTGTTTTAGACACTCGGGTGAAGAGAGGGGTGGAGCTTATAGCCGCCTGCCACCTGGTGGTGAGTCGGCTCTGATGATTGGGGAGGATGTCGGACAGACCTGGCAGTCCCAAACGCATAGTGAGGGTCTGCTGGGAACGTCTGGCAGAGTCTCATGTCAGGGAGAGTTTCAACTCCCACCTTCGCAAGAAGGGAGGCGTTAGACATTGAGTCCGAGTGGACCATGTTCCGTTCCTCGATTGTCGAGGCAGCCGATCGGAGCTGTGACCGCAAGGTGGTCGGCGCCTGCTATGGCGGTAATCCCAGAACCCACTGGGGGACACAAGCGGTGAGGGATGCCATTAAGCCGAAAAAGGAGTCATATTGGGTCCTTTTGGCTCATGGGATTTCGGAGGCAGCGGACAGGCACCGGCAGGCCAAGCTGTGTGCGGCTTTGGTGGATCCAGTTTGGTGGCTGCTGGAACAGGTCTCTGCTTTCTGCGGATGATGTGGTCATGCTGGCTTCATTTGGCCAGGATCTTCAGCTCTCACTGGATCGATTTGCAGCTGAGGGTGAAGCAACTGGGATAAAAATCAGCGCCTCCAAGTCTGAGTTCATCCCGGAAAAGGGTGGAGTGTTATCTCAAGGTTGGGGAGGAGATCCTGCCCCAAAAGGAGGAGTTCAAGAACCTCACGAGAAAGGGAAGAGTGGATCAGTGCGGCGTCTGCAGTGATGGGCACCTTGCATCTGTCCGCCGTGCTGAAAAAGGAGCTGCGCCGGAAGGCAAAGCTCTCCATTTCCTGGTCGATCTACATCCCTATCCTTACCTATGGTCCTGAGCTTTGGGTTTTGACCAAGAGGACAAGATCAGGAGTACAAGCGGACGAAATTAGTTTCCTCTGTCGGGTGGCGGGGCTCTCCCTTAAAGATAGGGTGAAAAGCTCTGTCATTCAGGAGGAGCTCAATAGTAAAGCCCTTGCTCCCCCGCATCAATAGGAACCAGATGAGGTGGTTCAGGCATCTGGTCAGGATGCCCCATGAACGCCTCCCTGGGGAGGTGCTTAGGGCGTGTCTGAGACCACGAAGAAGACCCAGGACAGGGTGGAGAGACTGTCTCCCAGCTGGCCTGGGAACGCCTCGGGATCCCCTGGGAAGAGTTGGACGAAGTAGCCGGGGAGAGGGAAGTCTTGGCTTCTCTGCTTAGGCTGCTGCCACTGCGACCCGACTTCGGATAGCGGAAGAATAGATGGATGTATTACATGTATGCTAGCTGGCATGTATTCTAAATAATTTTGAGTGCAACCCATAGGGGTGCCACAAATGGCATTTGTATGTTTGTTCACTGTAGCAAAAAAAGCACTAAAGTCTATTTTTTTTTGTCATCTGGATGACTTCAATCGTGTGTCATCCACGCCTTTACCATTTACATACATTTGTATTTAGAGTGGATGTTTGCATATTTATCACACAGTTAATGCACCTCTGAAGGCTCATGCCTCCTTTTTGCAGCTCTCTTTGGACACATATAAATATTTCTGCTGTGCGCCCATGCTCATGCATAAAGACACAATGAGATAGTTTATGTAGCTTTTGGCTTATTGTTACTCATTTTTTCTTCTCCATGCTAATAACGTCTGTTTCAGCCATGATAACTCCGCAAATGCAGCTCGTCGACTATTTATATACCCCTGCTTACCTCTCTGTGTAGGAAATAATAAAAGGTGTTTTAGATAAAAACAGTTGCCAAACACATTTGCAAAGGTTACTCTCAGGCAGACCTGGGCAAATTAAGGCCCGGGGCCCATTGAGTTTTTCGAACCAGACATTCCCAAATCATCTTTTTAGATCTTTAAGATCAAAACTGTAGCTGCCATTATGATGTGCAGTGATGTTTTCAAATTACCGTAAGTCTTGAATCTGCGCGTTTGCATGATATACTAGTTGCTATGGTAATCTAAGTCAAAGAAGCTCAGACGAGGCACCAAGCAGTGTTCCTAAAAATCAGATATACCGGCCCCCAGACACATTTTTTTCTCTAAATTTGGCTCTCTGAGTCAAAATAATTGCCCATGCTTACTCTAAGGGGACTTGAATCAATTGTGTTTAACATACACACGTTTTTAGGACGCCAACTGCATTGGTGTGCTCACACTAGGTCAACCTTAGCATGCCTCAGTTCACTTCACACACAAAGCCATGACACTTTTGACTTGTTTGAGTGATCTGATCCACACTAATTTGGTACACTTCTGTGATTGGAAAAGGTCAACCATGGCACGGCATGATTGCATGAACAATGCGAATATATGTGTGCAAAGCCCATTCATTAATTACTGTAACACTATCGCTCCTCCACAGTTCTTAGACAATCGACACATTTTATGTGAGTATCAGCACTTTGATAAAGAAGGTGAGAATAACTATTGAATTCAAGAAAGTAGCAAAGCTCCTTCCTCCCTTTCCAATCGTCTTTGCCAACAAGAGTTTTCAGTAAACTTCCAATAAAATGATGCTTAATGTTCGTTTATCAAATACATTAATTATTTATAAGTATTTTGCATTGTTTCATTTATGTAAAACTACCGTATTTTCCAGACTATAAGCCGCTACTTTTCTCCCAAGTTTTGAACCCTGCGGATGTGTGGCTGGATCTTTCTTTGCTAACGGCTAAATTATGGAATGGATTAAGCAAAGAAATCAATGTACTAAAATGATCCACTTTAAAAAACGTTTAAACTCAAAGTGTTTACAAAGTACAAGGAAGAGGAATTGTGATAAACATCATAAACATTCTTTAAAAAAGGAGAAAATCTTATTAATCGCATTAAGACATCAAGGACTTTTCTGTTTTGTTTGATCAGCTGTTTTACTGCCATGCTACAGGCGCTATTTGGAACCAATACAGTATGTAAATAAACATTTCCAAAATCTTTCTCTGTAAATATCTAATTTCAGGACTTACCAGTATATATCTGTGGTTTGGTTCGGTGTGGTTAATATATAAAAAATATTTTTTTCTTCCAAAATTTAGTGGGTGTGTTTTATATACCGGTGCAGTTTATAGTCTGGAAAATGCAGTAGATTTGTTGTGTTCATATTTTTGGGTGTCTAAAACGGATTAATGGGATTCACATTATATCTTATGGAAAAAAAATGCTTTGGTTTTTGACCTTTTGGAGTGGATTAGGAATCAAAGCCTGGACATAATCCAGAAGTCAAAACCCACGGCACGCTCGCTCACCAGCGACAACGTCCATATGTGTGTCATTTTAAATAAAGCAATTGCTCCTTTCACAATAAATTTTGACCGTCGCCACCTTACACAACTGAAATGAACAGTACTTTACCACATAACATTTGAAATAATCCACAGTCAAAGAAATTACAGTGTTGAATTGCGTGTATTCCGTCACGTGACTTTTCCCCGGAAGTAAAAAAAAAAAAAGCAGTGGTCAGCAATCAACGCGCAACCTATCTGAGTACGCAAGGGGCCTAAATCTTCCTGTAAAAATCAGATACGAGCAAAGAAATCTAACTATTCAATGGAATAGATCCCTCTACTTTATCAAAGATTTTTCGAGCGATATCAAGGATTATCTGTCAGAGTTCTTAGAAATATCGAACTATCTTGTCATTCTACACGACAAAACAGATGAAAACTTGTAAAAGCATGGAGGTCTACAACTTCTTTGTGTGTGGCTGGGTCAAGGAAATCGGTATCAAGACTCTCCTGGATAAATATGCATCGCTTTTGCTCGAATAAGGTTGCATTTGATTAAAATTTGCGTCTTCAGTTCATGTAAACAAACTAAAACTGCGACAATATAGCACCTGACAGCTGACACCTGTGACTGCATATCTATTTAACAAACTAACAATTACTGAATAATCACAGTATATAATTTTTGTACTGTTGTCATATGTACTCTGATACATTTGTGTATAGAATAAACCAGAGGGGAGACGGAGAAGTACCTTTCCTGACAAAGTATCATTGACCCTGACTTTCTGGTTTCTGTTTGTTAAAAATTAAAATACAAGCAATATCAAGATAATACTTCAATCGGAAATACTAAACGAATAAAGTATATGAAAAATATATTCGACAAACCTTTAACAAAGTGGTCACAGCAAACTTGTGCGTTCTTCGACTCTGCTCCCTTTGACTGGAATGCATGCCATTTTTCGCATCATCTTTCATCAAATCTTGCTCTCTTGCGCCCTTCTTGATTACCTCTCGAGGAACTCTGAAGAAACGTTTATCCTTTTTTGCGATTTCAACGGTTTGTGCAGTTGAAAACAACATAACCATATGGCATTTTTCTTCGACTCAATACAGCAGTGTAGAAGTGGTACATGTGGCCCAGTCACATACACCCTGAGTGTGACATGCCACTTTGCTTAACGAGCTTCTGTAATGCATCTGTACACTTCACGCAGCCACTCGCTTGTGCCACCTGAAAACACGGATGTTCCACCACATGCACAGATGGTAAACAAACAGTGTCCATGTATACATGACAGAAAACAGCCCAACAGCACTCGGCAATCAGTGAAGGGTTCAAATCAGGATGTCAGCCTGGAGTCTGCAATGATAGCTTTAGCACACGTGGTGTAATGACTGCTCAGGCCCACTGGGATTGGTTGCAGTGCTTCGACTTTCTCTCACCAATCATTGCCTCTCCACTACAGGAGCCCAGCTGGAGAGTCTGATGGAGACCATGAGGGCAGAGATCGCCACCCAGCCCCCTGTGGAAGGATCCTATGCCCCACGCCGGGGGGACTACTGCATAGCCAAGTTTGCTGATGATGAATGGTATGTTTAATCTGTAAAGATTCACCCAACGTCCTTTACGAGCCTTCCCCCCCACCTGACGTTTAATTTTTACCTCGTCTCGTTTTAAGCCCGTGATGTGTTAAGTGCAGACAGCCGCGGGATGTAATTAGCATCGCCGTCACCGCTTTGGCTTGACACAGACACACACACACACACACACACACACACACACACACACACACACACACACACACACACACACACACACACACACACACACACACACACACACACACACACACACACACACACACACACACACAAACACACTCAAACACACTCTTCTTTAGTTTATGAAGCAGATCTACAAATGGTCACTAGGACAGATAAAAGTTGCGGCGTGGTTGAAATTAGTGATGGGCGATTGGTACCAAAATAATACTGGTATCAATTCACATAAAACAGTAACGATACTTTGACACATTTGGAGGATATTTTTTTTGTCACTAAAAAAGCACTCGGAGTGCGCAGACCTCCACTAGGCGTTTTATCCCAATATTAAATAATTTGTTAAAAAAATTCTGACTCTAGAGGGTGATCCGGATAGCCTCCAAAATGTAGCCACTTGTTCTTTATCACATTTCTGACATTTAATTAATGTTTCATCAAAATCTGCCCATACATTTTAGTTATGTTGCTAACTAACTAACTAAAAAACAAACCCCATCAAATACATAATCTCCTGACAGAGGTCATTAAAAGTACGCTTCATTCACTAAAGCGTAAAGGTCAGTTATAATAATACATAATTATGGATATTGAGAACACTCAAATCCTTTATTTATTGAACCAAAAATATTTAAATTGAATGATTTGGTGCATTTGCAAACAGATAAAATTATGCACAAGACAAACTATAACCTGCTACCTAAGAATGTACAACAATTCTTCTCATCAAAAGAGGAGAAATATAATCTCACAAATAATGTAATTTAAAACAATTATACACACGTACAACACTTAAAGTCTTTAGGATATCATCAGTATGTGGAATTAAGTTCTGGAATGGATTAAGCAAAGAGGTCAAACAAAATATCATGATCCAGTTTAAAAAACCATTCACACTCTGTTTACAAAGTACACACAGTGTACTTTGTTTTCCTGGTAAACATTTTGAACACATTGAAAAGGAGATCATCTTATTCTTCTCACTATTTGAAATACAACTTACTTTACTATTTATTTATTTATTTTGGAATTGTATTATTTATTAAAATAATATAAAAATATAAAAAGGTATGTGGGCTTGTATTAAGCCTCAGGGAGTTGAACGCCCCTGCCTTACATACCGTAATTTCCGGACTATAAGCCGCTACTTTTTCCCCTCGTTCTGGTCCCTGCGGCTTATACAAGGGTGCGGCTTATTTACGGCCTGTTCTTCTCCGACACCGACGAAGAGGATTTCGGTGGTTTTAGTACGCAGGAGGAAGACGATGACACAATGATTAAAGACTGACTTTTCATATACCGGTAGGCTGGTTATTTTGATAACGTACAGGCGAGCACTTTGTATTACTTTGCACCGTTGTATTATTTGTACTCTGCACGAATGCTGTTCGCCATGTCAAAGATGTGAAAGTTTGATTGAAAGATTTATTGTTAATAAATGGGACGCTTTTCGTTCCCAAACAGTCATCTCTGTCCCGACAATCCCCTCCGTGGTAGCAGGAACCCCTATATACTACGGTAATTACACATCAAAACCCTGCGGCTTATAGTCGGGTGTGGCTTATATGTGGAGCAATCTGTATTTTCCCCTAAATTTAGCTGGTGCGGCTTATAGTCAGGTGCGGCTTATAGTCCGGAAATTACGGTAGTTCCGTGTCACCCCTGGGCAAGGTGTAGCACCCGAATGCCCCCCCCCCCCCCCCCCCCCCCCCATCAGGGTTACGATACCCCCCATGAAACAAAATAAAAGAGGATGTGTTACCCGGCCCGGAGGAAGCCCGGGGCCCTCCTCCGGAGCTAGGCCCGGAGGTAGGGCTCGTCAGCGAGCGCCTGGTGGCCGGGCTAGCCACGGAGCCCGGCCGGGCAAAGCCCGAAGAAGCTACGTGGACACTCCATCTTCTCCGCCACGTGGGCCCACCACTCGCGGTCGGAACCAGTGGGGTCGGGTGCGCTGCCAAGTGGATGGCAGTGAAAGTGGAGGCTCTAGACGGACCAATTCGGGACAGCAGAGGCTGACTTTCGGGACGTGGAACGTCTCTACGCTGGTGGGGAAGGAGCCTGAGCTGGTGCGGGAGGTGGAGCGCTACCGGTTGGATCTGGTGGGGCTTACCTCTACGCATAGCAAGGGCTCTGAAACCACACTCCTGGACAAGGGATGGACCTTGTTCACTTCTGGAGTTGCTCAGGGTGTGAGGGCACAGGCGGGTGTGGGGATACTCACGAGTCCCCGGCTGAGTGCCTGTACGTTGGAGTTCACCCCGGTGGACAAGAGGGTCGCCTCCCTTCGCCTTAGGGTTGGAGGGGGGAAAACTCTGACTGTTGTTTGTGCGTACGCACCAAACAAGAGTTCAGAGTATTCGGCCTTCTTGGATACCTTGCATGGGGTCCTGTATGGGGCGCCAGCAGGGGATTCCATAGTCTTGCTGGGGGACTTCAACGCGCATGTGGGCAATGACAGTGATACTTGGACTGGCGTGATTGGGAGGAACGGTCTCCCTGATCTGAACCTGAGTGGTGGATTGTTATTGGACTTCTGTGCTAGTCACGGACTTGCGATAACAAACACCATGTTCAAGCATAAGGATGCTCATAGGTGTACCTGGTACCAGAGCACCCTAGGCCAAAGATCAATGATCGATTTTGTAATCGTATCAGCTGATCTGAGGCCGTATGTTTTGGACACTCGGGTAAAGAGAGGGGCGGAACTGTCAACTGATCACCATCTGGTGGTGAGTTGGGTTAGATGGCGGGGGAGACCTCTGGACAGACCTGGCAAACCCAAACGTGTAGTGCGGGTGAACTGGGAACGTTTGGAGGAGTCCTCTGTCCGGAAGGACTTCAACTCCCACCTCTGGCGGGACTTCTCTGCCATCCCTGTGGAGGTTGGGGACATTGAACAGGAATGGGCAATGTTCAAAGCCTCTATTGCTAAAGCAGCAGCTGCGAGCTGTGGCCAGAAGGTCTTTGGTGCCTCAAGGGGCGGTAACCCTCGAACACCCTGGTGGACAGTGGTGGTCAGGGAAGCCGTCCGACTGAAGAAGGAGTCCTACCGGGGTATGTTATCCCAGGGGACTCCGGAGGCAGTTGCAAGGTACCGACGGGCCCGAAGGGCAGCGGCCGTGGCTGTGGACGAGGCTAAGCAGAGGGTGTGGGAGCAGTTCGGGGAATCCATGGAGAAGGACTATCGGGCGGCACCAAAGCTGTTCTGGAAGACCATACGGCACCTCAGGAGGGGGAAGCAGGGAACCATCCAGGCTGTGTACGGCAAGGATGGGACTTTGCTGACTTCAAGTGAGGAAGTCGTAGGGCGTTGGAAAGAGCACTTTGAGGAACTCCTGAACCCAAATACATCAGATACACCCTCCCTGATAGGAGCAGGGCCTGAGGATGATGGGGGATCGACGTCGATCTCTCGGAGTGAAGTCACTGAGGTAGTTAGACAACTCCACAGTGGCAACGCTCCGGGGGTTGACGAGATCCGTCCAGAAATGCTGAAGGCTCTGGGTGTTGATGGGCTGTCTTGGTTGATACGCCTTTTCAACATTGCGTGGAAGTCTGGGACAGTGCCGAGGGAGTGGCAGACTGGGGTGGTGGTTCCCCTTTTCAAAAAGGGGGACCAGAGGGTGTGTGCTAATTACAGGGGCATCACACTACTCAGCCTCCCTGGGAAAGTTTACGCCAAGGTACTGGAAAGGAGGGTCCGGCCAATGGTCGAACCTCAGATTCAAGAGGAGCAATGTGGATTCCGTCCTGGTCGTGGAACAACTGACCAACTCTTTACTCTTGCGGGAGTCCTGGAGAAGGCCTGGGAGTATGCCTATCCAGTCTACATGTGCTTTGTGGATTTGGAGAAGGCATATGACCGGGTCCCCCGGGAGATCTTGTGGGAGGTGCTGAGGGAGTACGGAGTGAGGGGAACCCTGCTGAGGGCCATCCAATCTCTGTACAACCAAAGCGAGAGTTGTGTCCGGGTGCTTGGATGTAAGTCGGATCCGTTTCCAGTGGGGGTTGGTCTCCGCCAGGGCTGCGCTCTGTCACCTATCCTGTTTGTGATTTTCATGGACAGGATTTCTAGGCGGAGTCGTGGCCATGGCGGAGAGGGTATACGTCTCGGGGGGCTAAGGGTTGCATCACTGCTGTTTGCAGATGATGTGGTCCTGATGGCACCTTCGGTTCGTGACCTTCAGCTCACACTGGATCGGTTCGCAGCCGAGTGTTCAGCGGCTGCAAAGAGGATCAGCATCTCCAAATCTGAGGCCATGGTTCTCAGCAGGAAACCGATGGTTTGTACAGTCCGGGTAGGGGACGAGACTCTGTCCCAGGTGGAGGAGTTTAAGTATCTCGGGGTCTTGTTCACGAGTGAGGGAAAGATGGAGAAGGAAATCAGCCGGAGAATCGGAGCAGCTGGGGCAGTATTGCAGTCTCTCTGTCGCACTGTTGTGACGAAACGAGAGCTGAGCCAGAAGGCAAAGCTCTCGGTCTACCGAGCTATCTACATTCCTACTCTCACCTATGGTCATGAAGTGTGGGTAATGACCGAAAGAATAAGATCGGGGATACAAGCGGCCGAAATGAGTTTCCTCAGAAGGATGGCTGGCATCTCCCTTAGAGAGAGGGTGAGAAGTTCAGTCACCCGAGAGAGACTCGGAGTAGAGCCGCTGCTCCTTTGCTTGGAAAGGAGCCAGCTTAGGTGGTTTGGGCATCTCGTGCGGATGCCTCACGAACGTCTCCCTAGGGAGGTCCTCGTTGCACGTCCCACTGGGAGGAGACCCCGCGGCAGGCCAAGGACCAGATGGGGGGATTATATCTCCTCTCTGGCCTGGGAACACTTCAGGATTCCCCAGGAGGAAGTCGCAAATGTTGCTCTGGAGAGGGAAGTCTGGGGGTCTCTGCTGGAGCTGTTGTCCCCGCGACCCGATTCCGGATAAGCGGTTGAAGATGGATGGATGGATTATTTATTAAGTAAATTTTGTACAATTTGAGAACCGGAAGTGAATAAAATGTGTTAGTAATTGCTATGGAATTTAAAAGGGGTAGGATTAAAAAAAGATCTGATCCTTCCTATTCTGATTATGTTGAAAAGAGAACCTGGAAATTGTGATGTATCATGTTGTTACTGTATGCATGTTTAAAATACCGGTACACTTAAATCCATAAACCACAATTATTGGAGGTATAAATTAAATTGTCATGTTTGTGCATGTTTTTCTTTGTCTGTCACTTCTAAACAGGCCGCAAGAGGGTTCCCTCGTTGCATCAGTCTCAGCACCTGTGCGCGTTTGTTCTGTAGCGGAATGAAAGACATATCATTAAGCCTCTTGTCAGTCATCCAGTCTCTTTGTCTTTGTGGGTGGAGGCAAGGCCGCTAGCATACGCACCGAAAAATTCAACCTCGTAATGTAAATGTAAGGTAACGTAGTAGAAATTATCCTGATCACCCCCAAATCACTTTTGATTCATCCCATTTCTGACATTTCCTTAAAGTTTCATCAAAGTCACGAGTCATACCAAAGACTATATAAATGGGACCCATGACCTCCCTGCTTGGCACTCAGCATCAAGGGTTGGAATTGGGGGTTAAATCACCAAAAATGATTCCCGGGCGCACCCACCGCTGCTGCCCACCGCTGCTGCCCACCGCTGCTGCCCACCGCTGCTGCCCACCGCTGCTGCCCACTGCTGCTGCCCACTGCTGCTGCCCACTGCTGCTGCCCACTGCTTCCCTCACCTCCCAGGGGGTGAACAAGGGGATGGGTCAAATGCAGAGGACAATTTTGACCACACCTAGTGTGTGCGTGACAATCATTGGTACTTTAACTAAACTTTAACATAAAATCCACTCATAACTTTTCGAGTAATGTTGCTAAGTAACTAACCAACTGACAAACATTCTCCAGGGAATTAATCTCCTTGCAGAGGTAATGATTTCAGCCATGCCGTGTTGACGTTGATAAAGATTTATAATAGCTTAATGATATCATGCATGCAGGAACTCCTTTTCCATCCGCCTCTCATTGTAAGAGTCCATGTTAGTGTTTTCATTTAGTTTATCGTGATTTATCAACCTGTGTATGTCTTGTCAACATTACTATAGGAACAAATTACAAATATAAACGTAAGTTGATCAAGTGTGACATCAGATTTAATAAACGTACAGGCCAAGTATCATTGTGCAATTTTATTTGTGTGTACCTATTTAACTGACTAGTAAAAAAGTAAAACTATTTTAACGTAAACATTTTTTTATTATTATGTTTAGGTTTACAATTGACTCAGTAATGTTGTTTATTAAAGTACAGTCGTCACTCACCACACCACACTTTGAAGTTTTCAACTTTACTCTATTGGAATTTTTATTTTTTTGACCAAATGATGTAGTTGTTACCACACAACAATGGCTAAAAAAATAAACATATCAATACTACAGTAGTACTGTCCACTAAATGAGACCGAACCAATCAGAACATGCTGTTCATTATCGTGGCCACTGATTGGCTCAGAGTCTGGCAGCATTACTATATTGGATTAAAGGAGTGTAAAGGTAACTATGTGGGTGTTATTTCATGTCTAGAGGGCACATTTAGAAGGTCGTAAACAGTTTTATTTTTTTATCCCTAACCATGAAAATATTCAATGTACAGTATATTTAATAAATTCTACCTTGCGAAATGTATTTACCACGGTCAGGCCCGGAACCAATTAACAGCGAAAAATGAGGGATTACTGTATCCTCATTTACATATTGGTGTTGACAATAACAAGCTCTGTTTTATTTAGTATCGTATCGGTAAGAAAATGTGTGTTATTGCGCACTACTTAAATAAACCTCAATTTCGTATTTTCTTGCCTGCAGTGTCGGGCGGCATGGCTCGGATGGTAGAGCGGCCGTGCCAGCAACTTGAGGGTTCCATGTCGATCCCTGCTTCCGCCATCTTAGTCACTGCCGTTGTGTCCTTGGGCAAGACACTACTCACAAGACACTTTAAGACCTGCTCCCTGTGCCACCCACACTGGTTTGAATGTAATTTAAAGTTGTAGATAATGGGTTTCACTATGTTAAGCGCTTTGAGTCTGTGGAGAAAACCGCTTAATTAATATACTTCACACTACATAGGCTAGCATAGCATTTTTACGTCGACGTGCATATCGTTCTGCATTATCTTAATTTACAAGGTCGTCCACAATGTTGTTGAACCAGTGCAAAATAGTATGAGTTTCTATTTTTGAACAGTTTGTCCAATGTCAAGGTAAAGGATGGAGAAGACCTGATTAGCTGCAATTCTGCAGTGTGAATATTGCAAAGAGGGCCTCTGTGCAATTTTCACCAGCCTTCGACGCCCCAGTAGATCCTCTCTCCTCAAGGAAATAACTGCGGATATCAATTATTACTTTTTTTTCTGCAGGTACAGAGCCAGAGTGGAGAAAGTGGAGTCGCCGACGAAGGTCCACGTCTTCTACATCGACTACGGCAACGTGAGTGACACGCAGAAAGCGCATACAAGGCGATAATGCTGTCGTTAAAGGAGAAAAGGGGACATGATGCATAAGAAGGGAAGCGGGCAGTGGGCAGACACAATGTGTCCTGGCATGTAGCTGAAAGTGTGCTGCTCGGAGGCTGACCTCAACATCCCTGCACGGTTTGACGTCACTTCGGTGTCCATTCACATTGACTTTTAGACGGCCACCTGTGTGTGTGTGTGTGTGTGTGTGTGTCTGTGTCTGTGTCTGTGTCTGTGTCTGTGTTTGTGTGTATGTTTACACGGAGCAGACAGCCTCCGTCAAAGGCAATCAATCGTAAGCTGTCTTGATTTGTTACAAACGTTCAAGGTGTTCTCAGTCTCGACTCTATAGTCCACTGATCTCATTTGTCTAAGATATGAGGGTCATTAATTTAACTTAGCTTTTTTATTGGGGGGTTTTTTGACCAAGAAAGTACGCACACTCGGTCAATCGCGCCTTGCAAAGTCCACACAGAAGTGTGAGCGTTGTGCTCTGTGCTCAAGTTCAGCACTTTGCCACATTTGGAAGAGGTGGGCCTGGGCACGGCATGATCGCATGTGCACACAATGTAACAAAATGACTGTAATGTGATTGCTCCTCGCTAGTTCCTAATAATACAAACACATGTCATAATATAAATTAATTAATCAAAATATCATATAACCCAAAGTAGGGCTAAACGATTGTGGCAAAAACATAAGTTATGATTTGTTGAACCTCTTTATTGTAGCCAAAGTGCATCCAAATAACTGACACATAATTGTGTACAAGCTGTACACTTTGCACAGATGGCTCAGTGTTTGAGTTTCTCCATGAAACTTCTGTAGCTACTTCAGAATCAGAATATGCTTTATTGGCCAGGTGTGTTTAACACACACAGAATTTGACTTGGTAGACTGTGCTCTATTTGAACAAAGGTAACAATAAATATTAACAATTAATTAAAGTATAGGCAAGTACTTAAATAACTATTATGTGCAAGTCTAATAAGATAATGCACAGTGGTGTATAGAGTAGAAGGATGATGAAGTGAACATGAGGTAGTACATTCACAGCGACCGATTAGTTCCAGGGTTATTTCACAGCAACAGATCTGACACTCTGTGACTGTTCAGTGGTTGTTTTATAGTGATAACCTGGGGAAAGAAATTGTCCTCATGACGGATTGTCTTTTTCTTTTGCTGGTTTTCTGACAGTCTTCACGTTTTGCAACTACACAACCAATAGTGTATTTCAAGGGGATGGGGTATTAGTGAAAAAAGAAATACAAAAGAAAAATTGCAATTATCGACATGGCAATTTTACATCGATTAGTAGCTCTAAATGTCACTTTCCTTTGCCCTAACTCAAAACAATTCAAGTCAAAACTCTGGGCCCGCTCGCTCACACACGACTACATTCATGTAATAAAGACGTGTCACTGAACTGATGCGATTGCTCCTTTTGCAAGTAATTAATGACAGCCGCCACCTTAAGCTGTAGTAATAATCAGAAGTAGTGTTGTGCATGTTGATGACACATTCTAACTTTGTTCTGCCAATTTGACGACAAGCACACAAAGGTGTCCTCAACGCAATGTAGCATCCACCCTAGCAAAATAGCAGCTAACGTCACTCCACAGTGCAGCTTCACAAATCTTTGCCTTC
>NC_084742.1:14660203-14697703 GCF_033978785.1 Entelurus aequoreus | reverse complement strand
CTCATTTCCATGCTTCAGAGTGTGTCCCCAATTGGTAAGTGATGACATTTTTTCCTATAATATGCTTTTGCCTTTTTTATTAACAGCTAGGCTATGAATATTGCAAAGTTGTTAAGTCTTATTACTGAGTTTTATTGAGTTCTGCATTTTAGTCAGGGCAATAGCTAAGCCCATAAAGCTAGCGTTAGCAAAGTATTTTTTAGCTATAATATACATTTACGTCTTATCAATAAAGGCAAGGCTGTGACTATTGCAAAGTTGTTTAGTCTTATTATTAAGGTTTTTTTAGTCTGCATTTTTGTCAGCCAAGTCCATAAAGCTAGCATTAGCAATGTATGGAAATGCTCTATTCATTGTGACCATACACAAAGTGCTGAAATGTTTTATTTTTTATTTTTTTGTAGATGATGACAATCAGGTCGCCTTTACTGATGAAAATATGATCAGTATTGAACCAATGCATACAGCAAAGCAATATCCTGGTTTTGATGCAGTACCCATTGATGTTGTCATGCAGACCGGTTGTGAAGAGGACACATCTGATAACGATCCAAAATATTTCCCGTCCTGTGATGAGTCTGAAAATTAAGATGTGGTGGCAAAAACTCCAGAAGAGCAGAATGAAGATAATGTAAAACAAAAAGAAAAGAACAAAATAAAAACATTGAAACCAAATTAATACAAGCAGAAGCGTCTCAAAGGAATGAATGTCATGCAAGACCAAAGATGGTAAAGATGTAACTGCAAAGGCTTTGGGTCCTTCCGGCAACTCCTAGGTTTTGTAAGCGAGCCTCAACTTGACACTCAAGGCATTACAGAAGAGCAGAGGTGGTGAATATTTCAGAAGATATGGGCAATAGACACCTGGGAAGAGTGTCGGTTATACATCACCACTTTGGTCTCGATTGTTCGCATCAAGCAAGAAAAAGTTGCTTAAGGATCCTGACTCAATTTGTCAGTGTCCTACCAATTGAAGCTTCAAGATGGAACAAGTCTTAAAGTGTGCAAGGCACTTTTTTCCTCCACTATTGGTCTCCTTGAAAGAACCATGTCAGAGTGGTTTAACAAACCGCCTATACTCTATGATGTACAAGTAGCAGGGCCTCTGTCTAAACCTAGACCTGAGTGGTAAGCATGCAAAGCTTTAACGGTTTCCTATAGGGATTGGTTGAAGGGCCTGCCCACTGTTGATTCACACTATTGCAGAAGCACATAAACCTAAAAAAACCAAGAAGTTTCTTCATACAGACACAACCATTTTTCAACTGCATAATAAATATCAAGAGGTAGCTGCACCTGCAGGAGTGAGGGCTGATAGAACATTAATTTTCTCAGATGTGTTCCATGAAGAGAACTATTCAGTTTTTCTTTCACAAAAAGATCAGTGGGATGTTTGTGTTTCATTTAAACATGGGCATATCAGTAAGGGCAAATATGATGCACATTTTACCAAAAAAGATGAAGCAAGGAAAGAGAAATCATGTGACAAGGGTTCTGCGAATAATGAGACATTTGTTTAGACATTGGACTTGCAAGCTGTACTGCTCTGTCCAAAAACCCAAGCCAGTGGTATATACTACCAAACAAATTGCAAGTCTATAATTTTACCCTTTTCCACTTGAGAGCTAAGAAAATATACTGTTACGTTTGGAACAGATCAGAGGGTGACTTGAGAAGCTAGGTATTTGCACACTTTCAATACCATAATTGTGAAGGTGTTATCAAAGACCATCCAGAACTCAAGGAAATCATAGTGTAGAGCGACGGCTGTGGTTATCAGAACCGCAATGCATGTGTGGCAAATGCTTTCTCTGAGCTTGCAAATGGTCATCATACTCCAGACTGCAAGAGTCAGGCCATCACCTTACCATGTGAAGGTGCTCAAGCATGGTGAGTTCCTGAAAATGTATGGATCTTACTTAACAAGAATCAGACCAGGCAAAATACCTGGAGATACAAATGTGCATCATTTGCGGGCTCTTCAGTTTAGCAGTAAAGGCAAAGTATTTTTCCAGCTGTCATTTGGGGAGGACTCTGTGTGGAAAGAACTGCCACAGAGAGTACAGGTGCCAAGGGAGCCAATGAAATGGACCAGAATGTTTCAACATGCTTTGCCAATCAAGGAGATAAAGTTCCAGGACTTCCAGTCAATAAAACACGTCGTACCCGTGACAATTTGCCACATTCATACGCATCAGATCAGAACCCATCAAAGAAGAGCTCAAGGGAGATTGTTTAGTTATCAGTTTAGTTTTTTATTGTTGACACTAATTGGTAACACTTAAAGGTATCTACATAGGAGTGACATGAGCATGTTATAAACATGACATGGGATGTGTCAGAACATTAGTGAAACTTTGAAGTAACATTATTGCTCATGAGACTTGTCATCATGTTTATGACATGCTTGTGTGACTCTTATGTGGACACCTTTAAAACAAAGTGTTACCATATCTTGATTAAGTCACAAAGGCATGTTCAAAAATTGCCCAAGTGATTTATTTTATTTTATTTATTTATTTGTTCATCATTTAAACACAGTGTAATTACTATGCCAATAGCCATCCTTTGTTACATCCTTTGTGAGTGAAATGATCAATAAATGTCATATGTTACACTTTTGGATAAGTTTTTCTTGTTTCCTGAAAAACTTGAAAACATTAGATAGGTGATTATTTTATGAGGGTTACAAAAAGTAAAACACAACAAACAAAAATGAGCTATAAATAATGCATGTTGCACACATACGATTGCACCATACTTAGATAAACCACAAAACAAAACAAAAACACCACTTTAACACCCACATACATGCGGTGCTCCACGCCCCACACCATCGCACCTCCTCTTCCATGCTTCACAGTGGGAACCAGGCATGTGGAATCCATCCTTTCACCTTTTCGGCGTCTCACAAAGACATGGCGGTTGGAATCAAATATCTCAAATTTGGATTCATCAGACCAAAGCACAAATTTCCACTGGTCTAATGTCCATTCCTTGTGTTTCTTGGCCCAAACAAATTTCTGCTTGTTGCCTCTTCTTAGCAGTGGTTTCCTAGTAGCTATTTGACCATGAAGGCCTGATTCGCACAGTCTCCTCTTAACAGTTGTTTTAAAGATGAATCTGCTGCTAGAACTCTGTGTGGCATTCATCTGGTCTCTGAACTGAACTGCTGTTAACCTGCGATTTCTGGCTAGTGACTCGGATAACTTGTCCTCAGAAAAGGGGTGATTCTTGGTCTTCCTTTCTTCCTTTCCTGGTTCGTTCCTCATGTGTGCCAGTTTCGTTGTAGCTCTTGATGGCTTTTGCGACTCCACTTGGGGACACATTCAAGGTTTTTGCAATTTTTCGGACTGACTTGACCTCCATTTCTTTAGATAATGATGGCCACTCGTTTTTCTTTAGTTAGCTGATTGGTTCTTGCCATAATATGAATTTTAACAGTTGTCCAATAGGACTGTCGGCTGTGTAGTAACCTGACTTCTGCACAACACAACTGATGGTCCCAACCCCATTGATAAAGCAAGAAATTCCACTAATCAACCCTGATATGGCACACCTGTGAAGTGAAAACCATTTCAGGTGACTACCTCTTGAAGCTCATTGAGGGAATGCCAAAAGTGTGCAAAGCAGTAATCAGAGCAAAGGGTGGCTGTTTTGAAGAAACTAGAATATAAAACATGTTTTCAGTTATTTAAACTTTTTTTGTTAAGTAGATAGCTCCAAATTCATAGTTTTGATGCCTTCAGTGATTGATTGATTGATTGAGACTTTTATTAGTAGGTTGCACAGTGAAGTACATATTCCGTACAATTGACCACTAAATGGTAACATCCAAATAAGTTTTTCAACTTGTTTAAGTCGGGGTCCACTTAAATTGATTCATGATACAGATATATACTATCATATATACTATCATCATAATACAGTCATCACACAAGATAATCACATTGAATTATGTACATTATTTACAATCAGGGGTGTGGTGGGGGTGGGGGGAATGGAGGGTGGGGGGGGGGGGGATCTACAATGTAAATAGTCATGAAAATAAAGAAAACACATTGAATGAGGTGTGTCCAAACTTTTGGCCTGTACTGTGTGTGTATATATATATATATATATATATATATATATATATATATATATATATATATATATATATATATATATATATATATATATATATATATATATATATATATATATATATATATATATATATATATATATATATATATACTCAGGCCCAGCGAAGCCGACGACGTTTCTGGGTGTTGTTGATAAACGGTTTTCGCCTTGCATAGGAGAGTTTTAACTTGCACTTACAGATGTAGCGACCAACTGTAGTTACTGACAGTGGGTTTCTGAAGTGTTCCTGAGCCCATGTGGTGATATCCTTTACACACTGATGTCGCTTGTTGATGCAGTACAGCCTGAGGGATCGAAGGTCACAGGCTTAGCTGCTTACGTGCAGTGATTTCTCCAGATTCTCTGAACCCTTTGATGATATTACGGACCGTAGATGGTGAAATCCCTAAATTCCTTGCAATAGCTGGTTGAGAAAGGTTTTTCTTAAACTGTTCAACAAATTGCTCACACATTTGTTGACAAAGTGGTGACCCTTGCCCCATCCTTGTTTGTGAATGACTGAGCATTTCATGGAATCTACTTTTATACCCAATCATGGCACCCACCTGTTCCCAATTTGCCTGTTCACCTGTGGGATGTTCCAAAGTGTTTGATGAGCATTCCTCAACTTTATCAGTATTTATTGCCACCTTTCCCAACTTCTTTGTCACGTGTTGCTAGCATCAAATTCTAAAGTTAATGATTATTTGCAAAAAAAAAAAAGTTTTTCAGTTTGAACATCAAATATGTTGTCTTTGTAGCATATTCAACTGAATATGGGTTGAAAATGATTTGCAAATCATTGTGTTCCGTTTATATTTACATCTAACACAATTTCCCAACTCATATGGAAACGGGGTTTGTATATATACTGTACGTACGTATAGGTATATATTTATGTGTGTATATATATATATATATATATATATATATATATATATATATATATATATATATATATATATATATATATATATATATATATATATATATACCTGTGAAGTGAAGTGAATTACATTTATATAGCGCTTTTTCTCAAGTGACTCAAAGCGCTTTACATTGCGAAACCCAATATCTAAGTTACATTTAAACCAGTGTGGGTGGCACTGGGAGCAGGTGGGTGAAGTGTCTTGCCCAAGGACACGACGGCAGTGACTAGGATGGCGGAAGCGGGGATCGAACCTGCAACCCTCAAGTTGCTGGCACGGCCGCTCTACCAACCGAGCTATACCGCCCCTGTGTATATATATATATATATATATATATATATATATATATATATATATATATATATATATATATATATATATATATATATATATATATATATGTATATATATATGTATATATTTATATGTATATATATGTATATGTATAAGTATATATATAATGTTTACATATGTGTGTATATATATACACACATATATATATATATATATATATATATATATATATATATATATATATATATATATATATATATATATATATACATACACATATACACATAATGTGCGTGTGTGATTACAGCTAATTAGAGATTCATGATATCAGCACATTACATATATTATTTGCATATTTATTTTCTTCAAAACAGTTTGCCCAAAATATATTTACTTTCTAGTGTGTATGCACGCGCTGTCACTCGTCCCTAGAGTGGGTATCTCTTGAAGGATGAAGTGGCCCATCTGTTGCTCCACTGACATTACCTATACTACACACACTGGTTGATACAATGCTTGTTGGAAGCTGACAGGCGCCCTCGTCACACTCTCCGTCACCGAGCCTTTGCCCGAAATCCCTCTTCCTTCATGTCGTGTCGTCTGCCTTATCTTGTTTTTCTTTTTTTTATGACGACGAAGCGCCCTCGTCGCACTCGAAGGAAGGTTGTCACCTTTTTTTTCTCCGCACCTAGACACCCAGTGTGTCTCACAAAAAAGGTACAACCAGAGCACATCACAACAAAATTTATATATTTTGACGGGAAAACACGTTAGCCATTGTTTCCATGACACCACGTACTTACTTTAATTAACAGACCAGAGAGCGCTTGTGAAGGTGATGCACAACAGAAATAAATCACCAAAGCTGCTCGCGTACAACTATAATGCACTGCTTACTCAACAAAGTATACATAATGTTGTTGTTTATGCAATAACTCAAACGCGACGATTGCACAGAGTTACACAACAAACGACGTTTACTTCTACCAAATTAGTTGTAGCTGGACGTCTGCACTGCCATTTCTGTTCTTACAACAAGAAAGTTGTGCGGTCCCGTCGAGTAAACAAAATGAAAAGAAAAAAAAACTATTTGATTTAGATAAAGTCTGTGGCTTCACTTTCAAACGTATAAAAAGCAGCAATCGGGCCAGAAAATTATATCAAATTAAAGAGAAGGGGGAAAATTGCAAAAGAGGAGCTAAATATGTTTCACTTTAAGATGCCGTCACCTTTCTTCGCTCAAAAAAGAACCTCATTAAGTTGATCTCATTCAATGTGTCTGAACAACCTAACGCGGGTCACTTCATTAGGCACATCTGTACCGAGATCTGTTTCAGAAAATAGATAAGACGCTGTCAGATAGATACAGGCAGTGATATATAGAGTTGGTCAACACTGAAATCATTAGGCGTACCTAATGAAGTGGCCATTGAGGTCTCGTGTGAGTATGCCCTAAGTTTTTGACTTGGACAACCCTTCCTGCCTACATACACTCTCTCACAGGTACACACACACACACGCGCGTTCAAGGGCAGCTAGTTGAAGGGGGTTGCCATGGAGACAAGACCAGGGCAGGAGGGAAGGTATGCGAGAGAGAGAGAGAGAAAGGTGGATGGGGTAAGAGTGGCGATGAATGATGACCATCATGCTGATTATTTATTTATTTTTTGGTAGTGTTTTTCCTGTATTTTGAAAGTAAGAATCCTCCCATATTTTTATTTTGTTCTTCCTTTTGGACCTCAGAAGTATGGAGGACATGTCACATGTTCAAAAAATGCTGACTTTTCACATTTAGAAAGATTAGGGAAAGTAATGGTGAAGTTGTGAAGTAGTTGTCTGCTTTCTCTACCCTCGTTTTCTGGTTATCTGGCCCACCCAGTGAACTCTGTAAGCCCCCATACACACACGCATGATTCACATCTCGTCAGAACAATGGTGTTCTTTGCTGTTCCTCTCAGAGAGCCATTCAAAAGACTGGCTCCTTATATTATTTACTTTTACCTGTTGTAACTTGTTTCTATCATGAAAACAATCAAGGTTCAAAATATTTAAAATTGACACAAATTATTCTGGAAATACTGTTTGTACAGTGCATCCGGAAGGTATTCACAGCTCTTCACTTTTTCCACATTTTGTTATGTTACAGCCTTATTCCAATATGGAATTCATTCATTTTGTCCTAAAAATTTTACACACAATACCCCATAATGATAATGTGAATAAGTTTTTACAGACATTTTTGCAAATGTATTTTTTTTTTAAAGAAAGAAAGAAATCACATGTACATAAGTATTCACAGCCTTTGCCATGAAGCTCAAAAGTGAACTCAGGAGCATCATGTTTCTGATCATCCTTAATTGGAGTCCACCTGTGGTAAATTCAGTGTGTTGGACATAATTTAGAAAGGCACACACCTGTCTATATACAAGGTCCCCCATTTGACAGTGCATGGCAGAGCCGAAACCAAGAATGAAGTCGAAGGAATCGTCCATAGACCTCCGAGACAGGATTGTGTAGAGGCACAAATCTAGGGAACAATACAAAAAAATATCTGCCTTGAAGGTCCCAATGAGCACAATAGCCTCCATTATTCGTAAATGAAAGAAGTTTGAAACCACCAGGACTGTCTAAACTAAGCAGTTGGGGGAGAAGGGCCCTGGTCAGGGAAGTGACTAAGAACCCGATGGTCACTCTGTCAGAGCCACAGCATTCCTCTGTTGAGAGAGGATAACCTTTAAGAAGGAAAACCATCTCTGCAGCAATCCACCGATCAGGCCTGTATGTCAGAGTGGCCAGATGGAAGCCATTCATTCAAAACAACTGTTAAGATGCAATTAAGCAATCCTACTGTCAAAGCCTACAGCAGTTGTTGAAGTGTAATTTCCCCTTGTTAGCATTGAGGTATTGTGTGGCAGAACGATCGCTGCGAATCAACCACTTACCTCCCGAAATAGTCGGAATCACCCACGTTAGCATTCCATTCAGTGGTAAACAAATGGCACAAAGGAGTATCTGTGACCAGGTTGTTTCTACCTCCTGTTATTTATTGGATGCTAAATAGCATTGTCTTTTAGGAATGGTTCAAAGGACAGTTGTATGTGGGAGACAGGTGGCGTCGCAGACCACCTCCTCTGTTCAGGGATGGTTTTCAACCCTGACATAGATGGCTTCCCTCACTCCTCTTTCCTACCATTCATCCTCCCTGTCCAGAATCTGTGCATTTTTGTTCTCAAAAGAGTGCTGTTCCTCCCTGAGTTGCAGGTAGACAGCTGAGTCTTGGCCTGAAGAGTTTGCCCGTCTATGCTGTGCCATGCGTCGGCTTAGTGGTTGTTTTGTTTCCCCAATAAATGAATCAGTGCATTCATCATTACATTAGATAGCATACACCAGATTGTTTTTGTGGGTGTGGGGTGTCCGGTCTTTAGCATGCACTAGTCTATGTCTCAGGGTTTTGCCTGATTTGAAGTTTACTGGGGTGTTGTGTTGGTTAAAAATTATTCTGGGTTTCTCAGATAGACCTGATATATATGGAATTACAATATTTTTGCGTCTGTCATATTTTTACTCCTCATTCACTCTGCTCTTATTTCTCCTGGAATTGGATTCACTTTACACAAACAACCAATTGGGGTAACCACAGGTTTTGAGGGCTTCCCTCAAATGCTTATGCTCTCTCTTGCCTGTTGGCTGGTAGCAACATTATCAGCTCTGTGTTGTAGGGTTTTAATAATGCCTAGTGTGTGTTCCAGCGGCTGGTGTGAGTAAATAGTAGGTATTGATCAGTTTGTGTGTGTTTTCGGGAGACCCCTGCATGGAGGCACCTGTTCTCTCCAATGTGGACACCACAGTCCAAAAAAGTCCATGTTCATGTGATTTCTTAGTTTTTTACTTTTAATACATTTGCATATAATTCTAAAAAAAAAAATTCCACATTGTCATTATGTGGTATTGTGTGTAGAATTTTGAGGACAAAAATAATTTACCATATTTTCTGGACTATAGAAAGAAAGAAAAATGTTCCATATATTTGCAGCACTGTTCTATGAGCTGCAGATTTATACGTTGTGAAATGAGTTATGAGTTAGTTACGAAACTGAAACAATACAAAAAGAATGCCCTTGTAAGTTAATAATACAAACAAAGGCATTTGTAAAAAGTCCGCGTATTCGCTAATGCTAATGATACTAGCTTGATTACATTTGGATAGTACGTACAAATATGCATGAAAACACTCATACGGACATCACACATGGTACGGTTTAGTAAATATGAATTGTATTAGTTGTATTGTGAAACTTACAAATTTTGCCTGGAGTGATGAATGAAGAATCTTATTGCGCAATGATGCGCAATGGACGGAACAGGACATACATTTTCAACCCACAGCCCCTGCTGTGAGCAAACTCGTCCAAAAGATGATGTCATAGCACAAACAATAACACACCTTTTCAGTGTCTGTCGGTGTAACCTGAAAATTATTTGTTGGATACAAAACATTATGGCCGTGAGCGAAGCAAAAAACATACATTTGCTGCACTGTTCAATAAGCCGCAGAGTTCAAAGCATAGGAAAAATGTAGCGGCTTATAGTCCCGAAAATACGGTAACTGTGAGGAAGTTACAAACAGCCCCTTGAGCCTTTGTCCTATCTTAAGATTGCCTATACGCAGTTTCGCTTGATATCCAAAAGGGACGCGCTAATAAAAGTGGTATAATTTAGCAAAAAAATTAAAAATAATTTTAACTTTTTTTATCTTTTAACTTCAGATGCATCTATTGATATTAGGGGTGTAACGGTACGTGTATTTGTATTGAACCGTTTCGGTACGGGGGTTTCGGTTCGGTTTGGAGGTGTACCGAACGAGTTTCTAAGCTAAAGTCTTAACAAGCTGCTTTGCTTCCTCTGCCTCTGTCTCAGCACCCAGCATTGTCCCACCCACACAACCATCTGATTGGTTACATACAAAGCGGTAACAGCCAAACAGCAGTGCGTATTCGGAACGGTAACAGCCAATCAGCAGTGCGTATTCAGAGCGCATGTAGTCAGCGCTTCAGCGTCGAGCTGGTAGGTGTTTAGCAGGTGAGCATAAGGCAGCGGACTTCTCCCCAAATTATAATAAACACCTCCCAGTCAACTACTAGTAACATCACTACGAGCCCGTTGACCTTCTACAAAATCTTAAACTGCAGCTCAGCTCGCTCGCAGTCCTGGCTTGAGGTGAAGGCTAATTAACTTTTAGCGTAACGTTAGCTCATTTAGAGGTGTGTGCATGTGTGAGGGTTCAAGATATTCATCATAATTGTTCTTCTGTGTACTTTGTGAACACTCATAGTTTGAACAGTCTCTTAAACTGAATCATATTGGTGCTTTGTTTGATTTCTTTGGTTAATCAGTTCCATAATTTAATTCCACATACAGATATGCTGAATATTTTAAGTGTTGTACGAGCATACAAATGTTTAAAATTAGATTTTCCTCTAAAGTTATATTTAAATTCTTTTGTTGAGAAGAATTGTTGTACATTCTTGGGTAGCAGGTTATAGTTTGCTTTGTACATCAGTTTAGCTGTTTGCAAATGCACCAAATTGTTGAATTTCAATATGTGATTCAATAAATAAAGGGTTTTTATGTTCTCTATATACAACATTATGTATTATTCAAATTGATCTTTTTTGTAACACAGTTAGTGAATGAAGCGCACATTTGTAGTTGTTTCCCCATATTTCTACACAATAACTCAAATATGGTAACACTAGCAAGCAGTAAAGAATATTAAGTGATTTTTGGTCCAGAACATGTTTTGTTTATTCATTATTGACGTGTTTTTTGCTACTTTATATTTTATATTTTTTACATGATGTTTCCAGTTCATTTTGTCATCTATTATTATACCCAAAAATGTGTTTTCTTTTACCTTTTCAATGTCTACTCCGTCTGTTTGTAATTGTTTGACTTTCTCTTCTACTGTTACCAAATAGCATTATTTTAGTTTCACTGAGATTCAAAGATAGTCTGTTTTTGTCAAACCATCTTTTTAATTTGTTACTATAACACAGTTGTATCATCTGCAAATAATACAATTTGCACCAACATTTGTACTAAACAGAGCTCTTAACATCACAAATACCATCAGGGTGGTGAAAAAAACAAACTATGGAGTTACAATTAGCCGGAAGAAGACGGTGTTGTACCATCCATACACACACTATGACGACACATGTACACATGAGAAGAACAACCTGGATTGATACAGTTTTTTTCAAACTTAATGTGTATTTTTCATTGATTGCAAAAACATATTTACAAGTGTTTGTAAAACTCCATGCTCCATAATTTTCACACAACCAAAAATAGGGTGTCATGTCAAAGTCTCATTTACGACTTAAGCACCAGGGCCTTACGCAGGGTGCACGTGTCCAATGGGACAACAGGGCCCAAAATATGTGCCTTTATAGTAAATTAAAGCTATTACATAAAACAGTTTGTCATATTTTTATTTTTTTCGTTTGGATGTTCATAAAGGTCTTTAAATTTGATCTTGAAAAATGTGCAAATACCCTGTTAACAATGATGATCTATTACAACATTTGCATGAGTGATGGCAACATTTTTTTTCCGTGCAGGAGGACGCCCGTGCTGACGTGGTGGACTGCGTGGTGCGCGACATCCACAACACCCAGTGCCAGCTCAATGTGGAATACTCGGGTGCCACCTGCCCGCACGTCACAATACAGTTTGGCGACACCAAGGACGACGTGGGCCTCAGCCTGGTCAAAGAGGGCCTGGTCATGGTGGACGTGCGCAAGGAGAAGCACCTGCAGAAGATGGTCAGTATGCTCTTGAAAGCTGGCACCTCTAAGTCCCCGTTTACACTAAGGTTATCCAGGGTAAATCCCACCTAACCTTATCCGTGTCCACACACACACACACAATGTCACCATTTAAGACCCCCTGCCCCCTCCGTCCGCCGGTGCAACGCGACCTAATATGCATGCGAGGAAAATGCGCACGTCATAGTCACCTCCAGTGTTGCTTTGTGTGCAAGTTCTTAAATTTGACTTATTATCCAGTGTTGTGGTATTTCAATTAACTGGAATTCAGTGGGCTGTGGGGCCCTATTGTAGTGAATCAAACCTGAGACATCATAAATGAATCAAATCTTTATTAGACACGTAAACAATGTGATAAAGAACATTTTACATCAATCAAACTAGGGATCTAGATATGTGGTCAGGACACTTCTCACTCTTTTGCCTTCACCTTCATTGTCCATTCGTGTTTGGTGACTTTACATACTCTGGACCTAGACATTGAGTCCGCGACATACATGGCGGACAATAACTGATAGTCTGCTTTGCCAGTCCAAATGCATTCGCTGTTTTCTGTAGTTTTCCCTCGACAGCAAGGTAATACAAAGCACACGCTACCTTTTTTTATCACATCCACGGGAGCTCGCATTCTCGTTGACTCTCCTTCGACAAATGGACAAAGTTTTTCACTAAGTAGAGTCACAGCTGACCTGGACATTCGAAAGTTCTCTTGCCATCTGAGAAGTGTTGTATCCGAAATAGCTGCAATCGCTTTCTCTTAAGGTGTTCATTTGTGATTTCCACAAGCGTCTGTACAGACGGAAGGAGAAACACGGGCATGTCTGGATGACTCTCCTTCATATTTCCTGTGGTTAGCTCCGAGTTACGAAACCGCTTTATTATGAAGCTGGCTGTGGCGCGTTCTTTCTGACGTCACTTCCTGTGTGGGGCGCGGTCTTTCTGGCGTCACTTCCTCTCCGAACTCATTTTGTAAACGATCAATGAGTCCATACAAAGCTAAGAGCCGGAGATTTAAGAAATACACGGTGCTCTTACCCGTGTAAAAAATTGTCAGAGGAGGGGCACCTAAACGATAGTTTAGTGTGGCTGAAACAGGGCTTAGGCTAAATAATTATTCGTTAAAGGGGTTATCTGGCTTATTGTAGACATAGCCTAAAACATCATGTTGTTAAACCATACCTTACACCCCGCCCCTCAATTGACAGCCATGTTCTCAAGCAGCACAGGCCTCTTTCACTCCCCTCCCGATTACGTTAATTTCTACCCTGCAGACTCAAAGCTACTCCGTATATTGTTAAGATAAAGAAAAATTTAGGACTTGCTCGACGCGTGCAATTACAGCCAGCAAATGCCCTCCAATATCACTCACTCTGCCACTTATTTAGAAATGTAAAGGCACAAAGTAATGGAGAAATATGAGCACCATCGTCTAGTTGCTCATAAACATTTTAAAATGCACGTTCCTTTAAGTCATATGCTGTCTTTTTGCCGCAATCAGTCACACTCCCAAGTGCGCAGATAAAAGCACTTTGTGCCTCACTGTCTGTCAATAAATCCCTCTGCACCATTGTTCCGACCTCTGACCTTTTAAGAGTAGCCGGCGGATCATTATGTAGTCTGGAGGTAATGGACTTTATAGACAAAAGACGCCGATGACAAACCTCCCAGCAACAGGACTAATAGGCTTATGGACTTTTGTTGGATGTAATGGTTTCTCTTTAGTGTTCCAGCTCAGCGTCGGGTGCCCCTCCACCAACACCGCCACCCGCCCCTTCGCTCCCCGGGATTTTTTTCATCTGTAGAAAGCCTAACAAGCTGCAGTGTTGCCGACGTGCTTACAAGTGTGTGTTATAGTAAGCCGCGCGGCGCCGCTTGCTTGTAATTCCATGCCGCTTCCCCCGCTAGAAAAAAATCCTCCAAATTTCATACGCTGCAAAAAAAAAATCAGGCCACTTGAAACCTTTAAATACGCTCTGATATATATAGTTGTTACATTGGTACAGAGAGTCCATCCTCAGTGACTATTTTGAATTATGAGTATTGGTCAATTGTGTCAAACAAATCATTTTTATGCAGCTGCTGTCAATCAGAGTCACTGAGGAGAAGTTAATAAGGCTTAGCCTTGTCTAGTTAAAATACATTCTGGAAGCTTCAGCAGCACACACTGTAAGATTTAAGTGACTGTATGTATGCATTTCATCCTGGAATAATGTTAAGACATGCATGCTGACTCATAGAAGATAAAATATATAATATACTGCAGCATAAAAGCTATTCATATCTCTTTAACCTTTCTCTATTTTGTCACGATAACCACAAACATTAATATTTTCTATTTGAAGAACTACATAAAAGGACACATTGTGAAGTCAAAGAAAAATGGCACGAGTTTAATGTTCAATCACAGCTGTCTGTCAAAGCTGGAATTTCTCTACCAGCTTTGCACACCTAAGACAAAAATTATTGCCTATTTACCAAACAGCTTGAGCTCAGACAGTGACTTAATAAGGTGATGTGGGGGAAAAGGAACGGGGGGGGGGGGGGGGGGGGCACACGTGTACAGTTTCAGTTTATGCGTATCACACCAGTTACTGCAGTATTGTCACACCAAAATAAACTCACCTTAATGCAGAATCTGTAGGACTTCTGTCCTTGTTTCCTTGTAACTAGTTTTACTAGCTTACCATAACCACGCACAATAATCGGTTGTCCAGTATCCGATCCCATTTTTCACTCCTAAAACAATACCAATATTGGAGTTTTGCACATTGGATGATACCAATATTAATCTGATATGATATCAGCAAGAATCATACTGTTTTCTTTGGACTTCATTCTTCCCAAAATTCTCTAACAAACCTCTGAAGCTGTCGAAACAGGTGTATTTATACTGAGATTTGATGTGGCAAACACACAGGTGGACTCTTATTTGATAATGGGTCAACATTCCATCATTCAGTAATCCTCAGGCAACTTCTGAAGGCAATTAATTGCGCGGAAAAGAGGGGGCTGAATATTTTTCAACAATACACTTTTTGTTTTACAGTAGTATATACAGTAGTACTTCAGGATACGGGTTCATTCGCAAGTTCACTTGTATTGCGAAACAGCCTTGGCCATTTAAATATTTCGAAATCAATTTAACCGATGCTTATCCCTTTTTGGGGGCGGCATGGCTCAGTGGGTAGAGTGGCCGCCTTGTAACCGGCCTGGCGAGCTCATGTCGAGGTGTCCTTGAGCAATACACCGAACTCCTAACTGTTCCTGATGGGTCAAGGTTAACGCCTCGCCCTGGCAGTTTTCGCCATCAGTATTCCACAATTACATTGTTCTTACTGTGCATTGACAATAAAAGCCTATTCCATTCTATTTCCCCCAAAACATCACAATTTTAACGTGTAACATGTCTTTTAAAAATAAATATTGTATGAAAAACAATACCAATAGATAGTAGTACAAACAAGCACAGTAGTTTTATGAAGTAATGTAGTAATGATGTACAGCATTGACTAGGTATGGGAATTGATAATATTTTTCCGGTTCCAATTCCACTTTCGATTCTGCTTAACGATTCGCTTCTTTATCGGTTATCGTATCGATTCTTATTTGTGGAGAGAAAAAAAAAAAAAGTGCATTAGCCTCAATTTATTTTAGTTTAGAGATAACGTGATCTTACAAAGCCGACAGTGAGGTTTTAAGAGGTGTATAGCATAGAAAAACTCTTGAAAATAAATAAAACATTTCTGTAGAGTTAAACAAAATAAAACATACGTGGAAATACACAAGAATGTAACATTTTTAAAACTTTTAGGAATATTTGTCATCTGCCTAGAAAATACACCATGCAAAGGTTTGTTTAGATTTACAAGGTGAAACAATACCATAGGCTCACTACATGCAACATGAGATATTTCAAGCCTTTTTTTGATGTAATGTTGATGATTATGGCTTACATCTTATGAACACGTTGAATTGAAAAGCTCGGAAAATGTGGGGTTTTCAAAAACTTTAAATCATAATCATCAACATTGATGACAAAGGCTTGCACTTTCAATCAATCAATCAATGTTTACTTATATAGCCCTAATCACGAGCGTCTCAAAGGGCTGCACAAGCCACAACGACATCCTCGGCTCAGATCCCACATCAGGGCAAGAAAAAACTCAATTATTTATTTATTATTTAACCCAGTGGGATGAAAATGAGAAACCTTGGAGGGGACCGCAGATGTGGGGACCCCCCCCCCCCCCCTCCTGGGTGACCGGTGCAATGGACGTCGAGTGGATCTAGCATAATATTGTGAGAGTCCAGTCCATAGTGGATCTAACATAATAGTGAGAGTCCAGTCCATAGTGGGGCCAGCAGGAGACAGGTCAGCAGCGCATAGACGTCCCCAACTGATGCATAGATGAGTGGTCCAACCTGGGTCCCGACTTTGGACAGCTAGCGCTTCATCTGTGGTCACCGAATCTGTGCCCCCCCTCCACGAAGGAAAGAGGGGCAGAGCAGAAAAGAAACAGCTGATCAAATGTTATGACTTTATACTATATAGTTTCATATTTGAAAATGAATTGCTGACATGAATGGACTTTTACACGATATTCCAATTTTACGAGTTTCACCTGTATAATATAATCACTGAGTGAAAATGTGGTTGGAGGAAAACATGCAACTTTTCTCTGACTAAAATTGAACATTCACCTACCGAAGAAGCATCAATGTGGAAAATGTAGTCACTGCCTGGTGACATTCGTCGTTCCTGGCCAAGTGGTACTCCTCCCTGCTTTCGGTGAAAGCTTGCGACAGATGTGAACTAGAGCTTTTACTGCCAGCCTCCACACCAGTCAGAATATGTCTCCTCATGCTTATCCGAATGAGAATGCATTCATTTCAATTTAACAGGCAATAGAGCTAACATTATAGGCGGTATCAGTTAATGGTAAATGGGTTGTACTTTTATAGCGCTTTTCTACCTTTTTTAGGAACTCAAAGCGCTTTGACACTATTTCCGCATCCACCCATTCACACACACATTCACACACTGATGGCGGGAGCTGCCATGCAAGGCGCTAACCAGGCCCATCAGGAGCAAGGGTGAAGTGTCTTGCTCAAGGACACAACGGACGTGACTAGGATGGTAGAAGGTGGGGATTGAACCAGTAACCCTCAGATTGCTGGCACGGCCACTCTCCCAAATTCGCCACGCCGTCCCCAGTTAGTACCTGTTGTATTTACGCCAGATGACTGCGGCCTGGGATGAGATTGGCGAGGTTCAAAAATGCGACATTCATTTATAGTGATCGCATGCTTCATGTTAAAATGTATCAGTATATTGCTTGTATGTCCTCCTCTTGACGAAATGGCAATCTTGGATTTATTAGAAGTAGTAATGTTGCATTCTTTTTTTGCAAAATGTCAGCAAATTTCAGAGCGCCATTTTGCGATCTGATGTCATTACGCACGTTGCGTAAATCCCCAACCGGAAGAACCGTTAAGAGAACCGCTAAACAAAATGTCAAGCGATTCCAAGGGAACCGGTTCTGAACATTCCCATCCCTAGCATTGACCTTAGAGAGTGGACTTCTACTTTATCTCCCTCCAGCTGCTTCTCGATCACACACCATATTAGCAGCTTCTCCATATTTTCATGGGAAAACATCAACCGTTAAGATATTATTTTAACGCCCGTGGCTGGTGTATGGTGCAGGCTAGCAGTGCTACGCTCCGACTGCTTCACCAAGTTAGCTAGCTACACGCTCTGTCATATTTTTGGTGATTTCTTTCTTTAATTTAATGAATATCATCCACTTCCTCTTATCAGCAGAGTCCTTCACGCTCACTTTCTTCCTTCCCCTGCTAGAAAAATAAAGTTATTTCCATCACAACCTGCTAAGTGGCCTAGTGGTTGGAGTGTCCGCCCTGAGATCGGTAGGTCGTGAGTTCAAACCCCGGCCGAGTCATACCAAAAACTATAAAAATGGGACCCATTACCTCCCTGCTTGGCACTCAGCATCAAGGGTTAGAATTGGGGGTTAAGTCCCCAAAAATGATTCCCGGGCGCGGCCACCGCTGCTGCTCACTGCTCCTCTCACCTCCCAGGGGGTGAGGGTGATGGGTCAAATGCAGAGGATAATCTCACCACAACTAGTGTGTGTGTGACTATTATGGGTACTTTAACTTTAACTTTAATCTGTAATGATAAATTAATGCTAGCGAGAAAGACCGGATGGTTTGGTCAGATTTTGCGGGGTTCACTGTGACATTCCGGAGGAACTACTGTATCATGTTCCCAACACTTGTGTGCCATCTTTGTGTAGTTATTTTGCCTAAAATCTCAATGAAATACGTTCATAATATGACAAAATCTGCAAAAAGAAGTTTAAAAAATGATTAAAGCACGTAGACTTTGTATTCTCATTCTTCCGTCTCATTGCTAAAGTGACATTTGTCATTTGTCTCGTCTTCGATCGTTAGCCGTTTCCCCGCCGATGTCAGGACATAGTAATGTCCCGCGCTAAACATGGCGTAACAGATGGGCCGCCGTTTTGCCGTCGCAGCCCGCGCACCAGCCAGTCAGTCGTGGCCGCGCTGAAGGTTAACGCTGGCATCCTGTTTGGACTCGCCATATGGACAACTACCATCCAACAAAAGCATAAACAGACTTTTCTGATGGAGCTCCTCTTATGTGAATGTTTGCAAAGTAAAAGGACGATGTGGTGGCCTTTATTCCAGAGGTGTCCATGTGCCATAAAGCCTCGGATTAAAGTATAAATTACGTTTTGTCCTACACAACCGAACATTATCGTAACAAGTTGCATGGCGCTAATGTCCTATACGTGTGATTAGAGTGCATATAACAGATGTGGCGTCCTAATGTAAAGATTAATCCCTCTGCATCTGTCACAGCATGTGTACTTGTACTGCACCTGCTGCACGACACTCCAAGCAGATGGACGCTGTTTACTATTTAATGCAGTGGTTACAGTATTTCAAGGCTGCTGCTTCATGAAGAGGAAGGTGTTATACCCTTTGGGGCGCATCAATGCTGGTCCCAACATGCAAGCGGCGGATTTATATAACAGGTTACTAACCAGGGATGCTAATCTTTTATATTACATTTTGAGAGAACGCTTTTTTGCCTTCTGTTCAATTAAATTGTCTTTCAAAGAAGGAATTATAATCCAATAGTTCTCTTATCAAATAAACATGAACTGTCTTGTTTAAATATTAAGGAAAAGCAGAAAAGAAGTATAGCCTGAGGCTCAGAGCTAAAACCGCTTCACATTTACATGCACATCTTTAACCAAGTAAGCTCCTGCTCTGTGATATTATATTACAGTAGTATGTACTGTATATAAATATGTCAACATGTCCAGCCCTTTTATTAATTTGCTAACTTAGCCTATCCTACTCTAATCACTTTACACGCCTGAAACCCAATCAGAATCGATCTGTTGCTCCTGTAGCGAGGTGATCTCATTTGGTGGTCTCACACTATATTCAGCTGCTTATTTTTATTGGAAAACCAACTTTCTTTCCTGTAGATTACATTTTAAGTGTGTCAAAATGGGCATTGATTTTTCTCAGATGCGGAAAACATGTGAAACGAGCTTGACTGGAATAAACTATTGATGCAAAAACTAGTGCATACTAGGGATGTACAATAATTTTCAGGCCGATAATTATGACATCACGGATACAATTGTTTATTTAAAGGGACAATGCCCATTGATGAACACAGTAATACATTGGATGTTGTGTAAATATGCGAGGTTAAAAGCAAGGATGTTGACAGAACAGCATAACACCATAAAAATAATTAAAAATACAAGCATGTCTAAATTTGACATTAAACCTTAAAAAATTGCTCCGATAAACAACATAAGATTAAAAAAACTTGGAATGTCCCGATCAACAATTTTGACCTCTAATCCCAATTCAATTCTGAGTCCCTATCTGATACTTTGAGCAAGTATATAAAGTAATAATCTTGTAATAATAAGAACAGGACAAGGTAAAATGTTGCACAATACAATAAAAAGTAATTAAAAACACAACCATATATAAATCCGACATTAAACATAAAAAAATAGCTTTGATAACCAAAATAGTTTTTCAAATTTGGGACGATCAACAGTTATAGCTTCCAATGCCGATCCGATACTTTGTCAATAGATTATAGAACTAGAAATGTTGCATAGCAAGTAACTAGAGTACTAATCTTGTAGTAATAATAACAGGACAAGGAAAAATTATGATTTAATCATTTTAGTATCATGTATATACAGTACTGTAACTAAACTAGGTATGGATAGTTTCGACATCTGTATTGATGACCTCCACTTTACATTGAAGCTATAGCTGTTAGTTTCTTGTGTCGTCCTGCTCGATGTGTATATCTGTAGCATGCTTAGCCATTACTTTTCTTCTAGTCCTCCGGTGATAATGTTACTTTGGAGAAACTTTTTTTTTGTTCCCACCAAGTTGGTGAGTATTCGTATCTTTGAAACGCCTTTGCACAGTGGCTAGACGACACCGTCGCAGCATTCTCTCAAATTGGAGCTGGTGTTTTGACAACCTTCTGGAATTCATGCAATTCCTGTACGTGTTAACAGGGAATATATGAATTAAATTGTGTCTCCCTGTGTGTGCATTCCTTTTGAAGGAATCGTTCACGTGCGTCTGATCTTCAGCTTGTAAACACTGGGAAACAGCTGCGGTAAAGATCAGCTCTGCAAAGTCTTGTTTGATTAGGACAAATATTTGGGTACAGTTTGTCAAAATTCACCTTTGAGAATTTGTTACATTTAAGAAATTATAGATAATTAATAGGTATCAGCATGAACAAAAAATGGTGCGTCCCTCATGGAAACACAAACTAGATCAGCTGAATTAGAATTTAAACTTGGCAACTTGAGCTCTAATCCTCTTCTCTTTGTTGACCTGAGACTCTCCCAATGAATCCTCAACTTGTGGAAGAGTGGATGTACTAAGCTATCCTTAAATTGTCTTGGCACCGTCAGCGCTACACTGCTACGATGGCAAGTTGCCCGACTGGCACACACTGACACTCACCGGCTTACTTTATCTCGCTTCATCCATCCTTATGCCCCCCTCATCCCTCGGCTGTACCAAGACCACCACGTCCTAACGTTTCCTTCCTCCCCTGTCACCACCAATCTCTGCAGCCACTTCCTTGTTTACTCACCCCTGCACTTTCTGTTTGGCTTCTGAGCTTTCTCTCTGGCACGCTCTCGGCACGCTCTCTCTCTCTGGGTACAATGTCATGATGAATAGTAATCAGCAGGAATTAAAGCGGCAAAGGATCGGACCCGGGATCTGGCCCTCATAATGAGCTGCGATTATTTAAAATGCTGTTATCTGCAACTATTTGCAACTTGCGTCAGCGGCTTGATTTCCTCAGAGCAAGCGAAGAAATCGCTGGTGTTGAATTTCTGCTTGATTGGTTGCACAATCTGCTGCCTTTTATGCCAGGGGTCTCCAACTTTGATCACTATTATAGCAAAGAAGAAGTGAGCTGTTTGTGTTTACCGGTAATTTGGCTGGCAACATAAAAAGTGTACTTTATTTACAAACAGGTCTTTTTCTACATTTTGTGGTATTTTGTTAGGTTGTCAAACGATTCAATTTTTTAATTGCGATTAATTGTATTTTTTCTGCAGTTACCTTTAATTAGTTCTGATTAATCGCAGGTAGACGTGTTTTATCTTTAATAAATGTATCTTAAACGGATCATTGTCAAGTTTTTAATACTAGCTACACGGGACTGAAAAATTAGTTTGATTTATGCAAACTAACTTGTTTATTAAACATTATGCTTTTTTGAACAGCTTAACACAAAATGGACACACTCCTTCATACAGATAAACACACTATCTCTCACATGCTTACCACCTTTATTTGTCATGAAATGAAAGCATCAGGTCTAAATTAAACAGTTAAAAGTGTTAAGCAAATATTCTTTGACGATTTGGTGAGCTACTGATAGCTCACAGGCTAACTGTTGGAGACACCTGCTTTATGCTAAGAAAATGACAAATTCCTTGTCTAAACATGCTCATTCATACTAGCACTAGTTAGTGCAACAGGCTAATGATTATGTCTTAGCTAACTGCAAATCAATTACAAACTGTCAGTCAATCTGTCACAAGATCAATAAGCCAATCGTACTTTAGTCGTACCACTTCACACAAAGTTTGACACATATTCAATCTTGACCAGAAATGATGGTGGTTACTTAAATATTTCTCTTCTGTAACTTCAGCTGCTTCATTTTTGTGATCACCACGGAAATGTGTTTTATGTGTGTTAGTATATTAGAAACAAGTAAAATGTTTTCATCACAGATACTGAAGCAGCTGAGTTATTGATACACATAATTTAACTCAAACAAAACTATCCATGTAGGGTATGTATTAGGGGTGTGGTCAAAAATCGATTCGAATTCGAATCGCGATTCTCACGTTGTACGTTTCAGAATCGATACTCATTTTTTTAAAATCTTTTTTTTTAATTCTTTTTTTTAAATTTTTTTTAAATTAATCAATCCAACAAAACAATACACAGCAATACCATAACAATGCAATCCAATTCCAAAACCAAACCCGACCCAGCAACACTCAGAACTGCAATAAACAGAGCAATTGAGAGGAGACACAAACACGACACAGAACAAACCAAAAGTAGTGAAACAAAAATGAATATTATCAACAACAGTATCAATATTAGTTACAATTTCAACATAGCAGTGATTAAAAATCCCTCATTGACATTTTCATTAGACATTTATAAAAAATTAAAAAAAAGAACAATAGTGTCACAGTGGCTTGCACTTGCATCGCATCTCATAAGCTTGACAACACACTGTGTCCAATATTTTCACAAAGATAGAATAAGTCATATTTTTGGTTCATTTAATAGTTAAAACACATTTACATTATTGCAATCAGTTGATAAATCATTGTTCTTTACAATTATAAAATCTTTTTACAAAAATCTACTACTCTGCTTGTATGTCAGCAGACTGGGGTAGATCCTGCTGAAATCCTATGTATTGAATGAATAGAGAATCGTTTTGAATCGGGAAAAAATCGTTTTTGAATCGAGAATCGTGTTGAATTGAAAAAAAAATCGATTTTGAATTGAATCGTGACCCCAAGAATCGATATCGATATTGAATTGAATCGTGAGACACCCAAAGATCCACAGCCCTAGTATATATGTTTGTGTGTGTGTGTGTGTATATATATACACTGTACATATATATATATATATATATATATATATATATATATATATATATATATATATATATATATATATATATATATATATATATATATTCTATACACATTGTATACATATATGTATATATCATTTAATCAAAATTTCTTTATTATAGCCCTTAATCACATGTACCTCGAAGGGCTGCACAAACCACAATTACATCATTCATGATAATGTGAGAGTCCAGTACATTAGGGGCAATCAGAGAGTTGTAGTAGGTCTGCATCCAGGTAATAGAGGAGTGGTCCAAACTAGGCAATGACTTAGAACAGCTCCTCCAGACTGGTATCTCTCCAAGAATTTTCCATGGCCATCTGGTAACCTCGCCTTGTCGGAGAAAGGGGCAAGAGAGCGAAGTGGCTGGTCAACTGATCTAAAACACAATATATTTAAACTAGCGTATATAGATGAGTTTACAGTAGGACTTAAATGCTTCTATTAAGGTGGCATCTCTAACTGTTGTCGGTAGGGCATTCCAGAGTACATAGAAAATGCTTTAGACCCTGCAGACGTTTTTTGGGCTATGGGAATCGTTAATCAGGTCTATACAGTGTGAGCATTTTAGTCGCATTTGTGACTAAAAATAGGTCGTGCGAGTATTAAATATAAAAGTTTTAAAAAGTAGCACATGTCTAAGTACTGATTCAAACCTTTTAATTAGCATTTTGCTCCTAAAACAAATCCATCCAAATTTGATCAAACTAGGGTAAAATATCCGCCCATCTGTAATAACATGTTCAAAATAAACTTAAACAATAACCATAACCATAGCCAAATGGACAAGTGGTTGACGCGGAAGTGTCACTTATCACTCTGCACGCGCTGAAAGCTGTTTGTGTCCCTCCCTCCTGCGCCATGCACAAAGGGGAGCGGGGCTCCTAACTCACACACTCAAATATAAGAAACAAGGTCCTAGTTGGAGGAACTTGTCAGTAAAAGACATTTTTTTCACCACTTTAAAACTTGACACAAACTGCACTGCGCGCTAGTAACTACAAGGGTTGGAAGGAGTATTGAACAACAAATCAATGAATGAAGTGACAGTCTTGCCATCCAAACAATACCCTGTTTGTTGACAAGAACATACAACCATGGAGGCACATTCAATATGTTTTATAGGATTTCCAAATACACAAAACAGGTATCAAGAAAAATAGGTTTTGCAAAATAGGATCCCAACTTAAGAGGTGTTTTGAGATGCTTTGTGACAGGCTGTGTTCTGAAAATTACTTAAAGTACCGGTAATTAATTTAAAAAAAAAAAAGTACCAATGATTGTCACACACAAACTAGGTGTGGTGAAATTATTCTTTGCATTTGACCCATCACCCTTGATCACCCCCTGGGAGGTGAGGGGAACAGTTAGCAGCAGCTGTGGCCGCGCCCGGGAATCATTTTTGGTGATTTAACCCCCAATTCCAACCCTTGATGCTGAGTGTCAAGCAGGGAGTTACTTGTTTATTTACCAAAAAGTAATGTAAATTACTAACGAAAATACTCTTTAATAAATGTAATTAAATACTAAGGAGACTAACTAATGCGTTACTTCAAAAACAAAAACCAAAAAAAAACCTTCAAATATCTGGCATAATGCAGTCAAGGTAAGTTTCATATAAAGTATATATATATATATGAGAACAGTGTGTGCAATTAAAAGGCAGTGCCTGTTGCCTAGTGACGTGTGAAGGTTCAGCGAGTCCACGCTCAGTCTGAGTCTAACAGGCATTTTAGCTTGAGCTGTTTTTGTCAGCTTAGCAGGCTAGCAGCGGCAGTTTATTGGCTCTGATGGCAGCTCTTTTGAATCTTTCACTGGTTTGTTTTACCTTTGCTTGATAAATAGATTGAATGTGCTTCCATGACTGTATTTTCTTGTCAACAAACGGGGTATTGTTTGGATGGCAAGTTTGTCACTTCAATCATTGAAGTGACAAACGTTGTTCAGTATTCCCTCCGACCCTCATAGTTACTAGCGCACTGTGCAGTTTGTGTCAAGTTTTAAGGTGGTGAAAAAAACGTCTTTCCTCCAACTAAGACGTTTCTTCCGTGTTGGAAGACTGAGTGTGTGAGCTGGGGGCTCCAGCTCCACTCCTCTCTGTGCATGGTGCAGGAGGGAGGTACACACACAGCTCTCAGAGGGATCAGTGACATGTGTGTATTTATATATATATATATATATACAATTGCAAAAAAAAAAGTATGTGAACCCTTTGGGATTACTTGGATTTTTACATAAATAGGGCATCACATGTGTTCTGATGGAAGAGGGGTTAGTGCTTCTGCCTCACAATACGAAGGTTCTGGGTTCGATCCTGCGCTCAGGATCTTTCTGGGTGGAGTTTGCATGTCCTCCCCATGACTGCGTGGGTTCCCTCCGAGTACTCCGGCTTCCTCCCACCTCCAAAGACTAGCACCTGGGGATAGGTTGATTAGGAACACTAAATTGGCCCAAGTGTGTGAGTGTGAATGTTGTCTGTCTATCTGTGTTGGCCCTGCGAGGAGGTAGCAACTTGTCCAGGGTGTACCCCGCCTTCCGCCCAATTGTAGCTGAGATAGGCCCCAGCGCCCCCAAAGTCAATAAGCGGTAGAAAATGGATGGATGGATGGATGTGTCCTGATTTTCATGTAAGTCACAACAATAGACAAACATAGTCTGCTTAAACTAATACTGCACAAAAATGTTATGTTCTCATTTTTTTATTATATACATTTAAACTTTGATAGTGCAGGGTGGAAAAAGTATGTGAATTTCTAGGCTAATGACTTCTCTAAGAGTCAATTGGATGCAGGAGTGGAGTCCAACCCCTGTGATGAGATTGCAGATGTTGGTTAAAGCTGCCCTGTCAAGTAAAAACAAACCAGTTTTGAGTTTGCTGTTCTCAAGAAGTATTGCCTGATGTTAACAGTTGCGTAGCTTAAAAGTGCTCCCTGAAAACTTACGATCCAAAATTGTTGACTTACATGGAGCTGGAAAGGGTTACAAAAGTATCTCTAAAAGCTTTGATGTTCATGTGTCTACGGTCTACAAGTGGAGAAAGTTCAGCACTGTTGCTACTCTCCCTAGGCGTGGTCATCCTGTAAAGATGACCTCAAGAGCACAGTGCAGAATGCTCAATGAAGGGAAAAATAATCATAGAGTGTCAGCTAAGGACTTCTGGCACATGCTAACATTTTTGTTGACCAGTCAACAATAAGGAAAACATGAAACAAGAATGGAGTTCATGAAGGTACACTACGGAGGAAGCCACTGCTGTCAAAGAAAAACATTGCAGCACGTTTGGAGTTTGCAAAAGAGCATCTAGATGTTACACACCACTCCTGTCAAAATATTCTGTGGATAAATGAAACCAAAGTTCAGTTGTTTGGAATAAATACACAACACTATGCGTGGAGGGGGGGAAAGCACAGCACACCCACATCAACCCCTCTCCCAACAGTGAAATATGGTGCAAGGGGCATCATGGTTTGGGGTTGTGTTGCTGTCTCAGGGCCTGGATGGATTGCTGTCATCGACATTAAAATCAATTCCCGAATGTATCAAGACATTTAGCAGGAAAACTTAAGACCATATGTCTGCCAACTGAAGCTCAAGAGAGGATGGGTGATGCAACAGGACAATGACCCAAAGTGTAAATGTAAATCAACAGAATGGTTTAAACAGAAGAAAATACACCTTCTGAAGTGGCCCAGTCAGAGTCCTAACCTTAACCCAATTGAGATGTTGTGGCGTGACCTCAAGGGAGCAATTCACACCAGACATTCAAAGCATATTGCTGAACTGAAACAGTTTTGTAAATAGGAATGGTCCAAAATACCCCCAGACCATTGTGTAGGTCTGATCTGCAACTGCAGGAAACGTTTGGTTGAGGTTATTGTTGCCAAGCTTGGGTCAACCAGTTATTAAATTCAAAGGTTCACATTCTTTTTCCATCCTGCACAGTGAATGTTTTTATGTTGTGTTTAATAAACAATGAGAACATAATTTTTTTGTGCAGTATTAATTTCAGCAGACTGTGTTTGTCTGTTGTTGTGACTTAGATGAAGATCAGAACACATTTTATGCCCAATTAATGCAAAAATCTGAGAAATCCCAAGGCGCGTGCGTGCTGTATGTTTGCAAATGTGTGAAGATCTCTTTTAACAATGAAAGCCCTGCTGTAATTACCAAATAGCCCCTTGGGAAATGTCATTCATTTCACTGTATTCACACCCCTTGCCTTTGCTTTGACTGCAGCATATGAAGGGAAAGTGAGAAGCCCAGATATCCCCCACCCCCCCCAAAATAAAAAAAAAAGGTTTGTACGCCTTTTGTTTATGTGCTTATCGGCGCCGTCATATTCCTTACCGCTTGCACTTAAGAGTCCCCCAGCGTAACATGGAGTTCCTACACGGCCTAATTGTGCTAATGGCCGGTTGAAAGGACGCGGCCCAACGAGGACAGAGTGAGAACGGGTTAAGCACATGTGTGGAATCCATACAGGATATGAGGAAAGGCATGGCACATATATAGGGACGCCTCTGGGGATGGCATGTTCCATTTATCACAGCTTGATTATGCTTTTTGCTGCACACAAGGTGTGTCCATGGTTGTTGTGTCACTTTGCCACATGGGAATGTTAACATATTTATCATTCCTGTTGAGAAATGAATCCATGTGGCTGGTTGTTGTTTTAACTTCACATTCAGGAATAACTCCAACTGAATGTTTTTACAGATCTCTGTAAATTCACCTCATGCTCACAGGCAGTACAGAATTACCTTACGAGCTTAATTGGTTTTATGACAGTTTGTTACTCAAAACACTCACATCAAAGAAAAAGCAGCTCTTATGCGTTACGTTCTAAGAATTTGTATGTTTTAACTGTTCCTCATGTACGGACTGAATTTGGCAAAAGAGCTTTTGGCATTGCTGCCCCTATGGCATGGAATGCATTGCAGACGAAACTGAGACTTACAGAACTACTTCCATTTGGAGCCTTCCGTTCTGTCCTGAGGGACAAACAGCGAGAGACGTTTGCACAGTGCCTGTGTTTTTAAAGATGTAAATCTCTGTTGTTTTACAGTTCTCTTATGTATTTTAAAATGTATGTCTTAATGTAATATTTTTGAAACTGCTCTGTGACATGTGCTGTTGACCTCTTGGCCAGGTCACCCTTGTGAAAGAGATCTTGATCTCAATGGGTTTTCTTATCTGGTTAAATAAAGGTTCTATGTCAAATTACTGTCGCCGATTGATATAAATTAAAATCAACTTTATCAGTGCTTGTTCCCTTAAAGAAGCAAATTTTTTACATGTAACATCCTTTTTTAAGATAAAAACTAACTTTTACAAAATAAATATTGTTTGAAAAACAATAAAACAAATAGTACAAACAAGTACAGTAGTTTTATAAAGTAATGTAATAATAATGTACAATATTTACCTTGGAGAATCAATCAATAAATCAATCAATGTTTACTTATATAGCCCTAAATCACAAGTGTCTCAAAGGGCTGCACAAGCCACAACGACATCCTCGGCTCAGATCCCATATCAGGGCAAGAAAAACTCAACCCAATGGGATGGCAATGAGAAACCTTGAATTGACTTCTACGGTATCTCCTTCCAGCTTCTCTGTCAAACACCATTAGCAGCTTCTCCATTTTTCATGGATAAATGTCTCCCGTTGAGGTATTATTTTAACATCCTTGGCTGGCGTTATCAACTCTTTTGGCTTCAGTATGGTGCAGACTAGCAGTCTACGCTCCAAATGCTTCACCAAGTTGGCTAGCTGCACTATGGTTTTTTTCTTTAATTCAATGAATATCATCCACCTCTTCTTAGCACTGTCCTTTAGACTAACTTTCTTCCTTCCTATGCTTGGGGAAAAAAGGTATGTCCCTCTCGAGCTATAAGCTACTTCAAACAAATAAGACTGGATGTTTCGGTTCGGATCATACGGAATTCGCTCTGACAATCGCCACGTCGACTGGCGATAATGAGGCTCCTAACCCAAATTCTGCTCTCAAATTAAAGCCTAACAATTAGCCGAGACAGCATGTATCCTAAAACACTTGTAAATCGAAATATCACTGTACTGCTACAAATTTGGCGTCAAGAAATGGGAATTATTAAGTTAAAACAAACTCTTGACAAGTTTTGAACAACCTCTTTGCCTCTCACACATTTCTATACAGAAGCAGCAGTGTTATTGAACCTGGATCATGGATTTATGTATTACATACTGTATACTCAATGGACTAGCCTTAATGTTGGGGAAAATGTCAGTCTTTTGAGTTATATTTAATATACAATATCTAGATGTACTAATATATACAATGTCAGATTACAGGCAACTTCAAGCCCACCATGAATCCTGCTCCCCCATGACCCAGGCCTTCCCAACCAACAAATTCTCCACCATGTCATCTATAAATGGCTTTTAGCTCTTTCCGGAACACCAATTGACAGGCTTTTCAGGTCGCTGCCCTCCCCCTGTTCAACCCCAGTGCCTGTCACAGCCCATCAAGAACCCAGCCCCCACCCCCACTCTGCTCGTCAACCCTTAAAACCACCACAGGGGCTCACGAACACACACATGCAGTGAGCTTCATAGTTGTTGGACAGCGTGACCGCTTTCCACCAATGGCTCAATACCTCATTTACAAGCTGGAGTTAGATTTTTTTTGTGGGGGGGCTTTAATGGACATTTTCTGCTTGCCTGCTATTGACTACACGCACACACACACACACACACACACACACACACACACACACACACACACACACACACACACACACACACACACACACACACACACACACACACACACACACACACACACACACACACACACACACAGTTTCTGTTGCCATTGCTCTAAAGACCCTTTGGACATGTCCTCACTGATCCTCGGTTAGTTTGCAAACCTTTTTCGGTCCCTCCAAGGAATTGTGATGACGCAATCGCGCCAATTCCCGCAAGTTCAACCAATCCCAGCAAATTTTTTGCGGCCTTATAACGTTCTCCAATGTCCACAATTTCCCCGCACATTTTGGCTAATCAGCATCATTTTTGCCAATCCAATTTGATTCTGAGCGGCGCTCAAACGCGCACGTCAACTGTCTAATCAAAATGTATGTTTGTTTCTTGTGTAGATTAAGCAGGAACAACAACGTGTATCAATATATCAAAACTTTATTGATCAAACACAATTGTTGTCCCAACGCATAGCTCAGACCTAGTTCTTGTTCCTGTCCAGTGCGTTAAGCCCTCTGGGTAATGTAAACTTTTATTTTCAACTTTTGTGTATTTATATATGTATTTAATCTTAATTAAGCCAGGGTAAGGCAATCAAGAACATGTTTTCATTTGCAATGCTGACCTAGCAAAGAGGCAGCATTTACATGTTAGAGATGTTGATGTGTGATGGTAATCTGTCATTGTCTCTTATTTACCAACAAAAATGTGCGCTATACATTGCTCTGAACAGTTCACAAATTTTTTTTACATGCAGGGCTCAATGTATTGGTCAAACAAAAGATGGACAAACACTTTTCAAGTGTAAAACAAAATTGGAGAATGTCTGCAACTTGTGGATGGGCACACCCCTAATAGTTACTATCAATTAGGCAAACATATCCTTCTTTCACGGTCCAGTTACTAAGTTGGCTCAGGTGTCATTATGACAGTAAACACCCCAACATTAACTTTAGGGTGTTTAGCCAAATAAAAATAAAAAATTGAGACATCGTCATCAGACTGACAAGCACATATTTGTAAAATTTGAGCACGATTGGTTGGAAAAAACTTTGCCACCATCAAGCAAAACATGTTAACTGTTTGTCTAATGATGATAAAAAATAAGTTGGCATGTCGGTCTTATAAGTATGCTAGCATGTCTTACAAAGCATTTTGAGCACAACACATAGAGGGCACTAGGGGTGTGGGGAAAAATCGATTCGAATTCGAATCGCGATTCTCACGTTGTGCGATTCAGAATCAAATGTCATTTAAAAAAAAATCTATTTTTTTAAAATGTATTTATTTAAAAATTATTATTTTTATTTATTTATTTATTTTTAATTAATCAATCCAACAAAACAATACACAGCAATACCATAACAATGCAATCCAATTCCAAAACCAAACCCGACCCAGCAACACTCAGAACTGCAATAAACAGAGCAATTGAGAGGACACACAAACACGACACAGAACAAACCAAAAGTAGTGAAACAAAAATGAATATTGTCAACAACAGTATCAATATTAGTTACAATTTCAACATAGCAGTGATTAAAAATCCCTCATTGACATTATCATTAGACATTTATAAAAAATAAAAAAAAAGAACAATAGTGTCACAGTGTTACACTTGCATCGCATCTCATAAGCTTGACAACACACTGTGTCCAATATTTTCACAAAGATAAAATAAGTCATATTTTTGGTTCATTTAATAGTTAAAACAAATTTACATTATTGCAATCAGTTGATAAAACATTGTCCTTTACAATTATAAAAGCTTTTTACAAAAATCTACTACTCTGCTTGCATGTCAGCAGACTGGGGTAGATCCTGCTGAAATCCTATCTATTGAATGAATAGAGAATAGGGACGGCGTGGCGAAGTTGGTAGAGTGGCCGTGCCAGCAATCGGAGGGTTGCTGGTTACTGGGGTTCAATCCCCACCTTCTACCATCCTAGTCACGTCTGTTGTGTCCTTGGGCAAGACACTTCACCCTTGCTCCTGATGGGTGCTGTTTAGCGCCTTTCATGGCAGCTCCCGCCATCAGTGTGTGTGTGAATGGGTGAATGTGGAAATACTGCCAAAGCGCTTTGAGTACCTTGAAGGTAGAAAAGCGCTATACAAGTATAACCCATTTATCATTATTTTTTATTTAGAGAGTCGCTTTGAATCGGGAAAAAAATCGTTTTTGAATCGAGAACCGTGTTGAATTGAAAAAAAAAATCGATTCTGAATCGAATCGTGGGACACCCAAAGATTCACAGCCCTAGAGGGCACCATAAATAATACTTGGAAGTGCATTGATTGATCGTGCGACCTTGCACAGACATGTTCAATGTCCATGTTTGGGTTGTAAACTTTTATATTTTCTTCTGTCCGTGCTCGTGGGGAGGGGGTCAGTCCAGAATGTTCCCTCATTTGTTCAGCTTGCATGTAAGTGCTTGCGTTGAACACAGTGAGCACATGCTGGTGGGCTTGTCATCACACATTCCCACCAGATCGCCTGATCCCCCCTAACAGCCACGCTGGAAGGACCACTGAGGCCAAGTGTACCTCTGACGGCCCCAAATAAACACAAGTTATTTTTCTTTGGCAAAGAAAAAAGACCTTTTGACAGAAAACACTCGTTGTTTCTGATGAAAAATGGCAGCCTGACTTGTTTGTCTATTAAAATGGTGTTTGCAACACATCAGTGCGGTCAAACTCGGCCCTCATCTGACATCAAACCACTTCCCCCGAGGAGGTTTCTTGCCCAAAATCCTCCCTGCCAGCCTTGCAGTATTAAGACGCTGCCATTTTGAATGACAGACTACTCGCAGGACAGCGCTCCAGTGCTCACCGCCGACTACACGATTTAATTCACAGGCATTAGTGCCGCCATAGTGTTGCAGTGACGCCTTCTGACGGCAACTTGTCAGGTTGTGGGACTCTAAAGGAGACCAAGATGGCAGCAGAAAAGGAGAAACAAAATCTAATGAGGACGGCCATCAGAAAAAAAGGAAGTTTTTTGTATTTGGTTGTTTAGCGATTGACTGCTTGTGTCTGATCGTCATGGCTGCTAATGAGAGGCGCTCCACGTGCAAGCTGGCCTCATTGTTCCCTTGACGCTCCGCTGGCTCACCGCTCTCACCACTACTCGGATTAGTCGCTTTCAAAATCTGCTTTCACATCACGCTGTGAATTTCAGATTTAAAAAATAAGTAACGGAGGGCCTACGCACCAGCCGCCACTCTGATTTGTCACTTTGGCACCGTCCTCGCCAGAACGCCACCTGGGCACAACACACTGTCCCCATCGTGCTCCGATGGCCACACGTTCACAGCCAATGAAAACACGTCGCGGCCACCTGTTGCTCAGCTTTTCCTCGACAAACAAGTTTCTGGAAGATGTACTAATCCGAACTCCGCCCCTCCACCAAACACATGTGAGACATATGGGAGCACCGTAGGTCATCCAGACGGGCATGCTGTCACCTGCAGTGAAAACACTCTTTAGCCTTCTTATAACCAAACAGTACTAAATAATAACATAGTCAATCATGTAACATCATAACAATAATACATTCATCAAAAAACATAGATAATCTCAACAACAAACCCAAACGTTTTAGTATTCTCTCATGCTTTTTGTTCTTGTTTCCTTTAGCAGTGCTAGCCCCATCCAGTGCCATCTCGTTTATTACAAAAAATCTTAGCAACACACCCCTCCAGTTAATTCTACAGGGAAGAGGTCGCAATAAAAATGATTGCTAAACAGGAAAACACATCCTTGCTTGTTTTGCTAAACCAAGCACGGTTTTTGAAAAGTAGGAGTTGATATCGGTTTAATTTTGGCAAAAAGACTATTATTGAATTTTGTCTTGCATGCAAAATGTGTTATATAATGACTGATACAAGCAGTCCTTAGAGTGTTTACTTGTGAAAGCTGGACAGCCAGTTAACATCTAAACGTTCTCCAATAACCACACAAGGTTGGGCGTTTCTTCTATTTTAGTCAAGTCATTTACCAAAGGTAAACATTGCAGAATTATAGGCTACTAGGAGCTAACAGCTGCACAACATCTTAGCACACATTAGCACACAAGCTAGACATATGTAGTAAGTGTCCTTCCTTGAACAACATTTGTCAATATAAACAAATATCAGCTGCCTATAGTTTCATATTACTTACACATACAAAGTCTCCAAGGCAACAACGTTTTAGAAAGTATCTAGTAACAATCGTGTCCGCATCATTCAACTAAATGCGACGAGCGTAATGAATTAAAACAAAAAGTAATTAAAAACAAGTTACCACTCCACTTTAACTTAAAGACAGTGCAAGTCCATTCCAAAATGTTAATAATAAATAGGTTAGTGTATTTCATACGTACCTATTTTTATATATCTTATAACACTCCACACTACAAAATAATAAAAGCATTTATGATACCTGCTGAGAGTGATGTCAGATCATTATCTGTATTGGACAGCACTCAAGACTATTGTATCAGAAGTAAAAAAGTTGTATAGTGACACCTATACAGAAAAGTGCTTTTCACTTTTATATTATATTTGTGTGTGCTTTCGCAGTAATAGTAACGCGAAATATTGCACAACTTATAATACTAGTACAAATGTGAGAGGGAATAATGATTTTTTTATAAGGATTTTCGCATCTTCAGCCATGCTAGCACTAGGGATTACTGTTTCAAATCAAAATCTTTATAAAAGCAAGCATAACCGTACTTCAGTAGACTTACATATGGCGGATACTTTACTGCACATTTAAATGATCATATCAATACAAGACACAATGTATTTTTCCGTTTCAAGTATCATACCCATAATTTCATACATCCATATCACGGAAAAAGATCAACACATTTCAACAGTCAAAACTCATGGCTGTCAAGAAGCCACAACAATATTTAATGTTTCTTCTGCCAATTATTTTTTTAATTTTTATTGTGTATCTTTGTCATACTTGCCAACCCTCCCGAATTTTCTGGGAGACTCCCGAATTTCAGTGCCTCTCCCGAAAATCTCCCGGGACAACCATTCTCCCGAATTTCTCCCGATTTCCAGCCGGACTTAAGGCACGCCCCCTCCAGGTCCGTGCGGACCTGAGTGAGGACAGCCTGTCGTCACGTCCGCTTGGCCAACCAAAAAGTAACCACAGAACACTATACCGTATAGTGTTCTGTGGTTACTTTTTGGTTGGCCAACGGTTTACGTTGTATTGCGCACCCTGGCGGCAAGTGTGGGAGTCGGTTCTGTAGTATGAAGTAAAGAGACGTAACTTCGTCACCTCGCCTGGTTATTGACACCAACCCAGAATATTACACTGCCCATACCTGCTCCTTCAAAGGCTGTGCTACTGGCTGCAAAGCATTGCACTTTCAAATACAACAATGAGTAGAGAGGAGTGTTATGTGTGTATATGTGTAAATAAATGAACACTGAAATTCAAGTATTTATTTTATTTATATGTGTATATATATATATATATATATATATATATATATATATATATATATATATATATATATATATATATATATATATATATATATATATATATATATATATATATATATATATATAATTCACTGAAAGTCAAGTATTTATATATATATATATATATATATATATATATATATATATATATATATATATATATATATATATATATATATATATATATAAAAGAAATACTTGACTTTCAGTGAATTCTAGCTATAAATATACTCCTCCCCCCCTTAACTCCTTAACCCCCCCCCCCCCCCCCCCCCAATTGCCCGAATTTGGAGGTTTCAAGGTTGGCAAGTATGATCGATGTATTTATTTGGAAAAAAAAATGTTGAATGATTGTGTGCATGTACTTTTTGAGGACATTCAACAATACTGTGATTACAATTGTAAACGTGATAAACTGTAAGAATTTTTATGTAAAAAATGTTTTTTGATTTACAATAATGCACTGTAAAAATGGCCATAGACTTTATGATAGTGTAAAATGGTAGTTTAGTCGCCTGAAATGTATCTAAAAAAATAACAGTGGTGCCGTTTTTCAATTTACAGTAATGCACTGTAAAAACAACCATAGATTTTAAGGTAAAAAAAATAGATCGGTCGCCAGAATTTTCCTGTAGAAATTACAGCGGTACCGTATTCCAATTTACTGTAATTTGTTGTAAAAACTAAAGATTATAGTACAATTTGGTCACAATAACTGTGATATGAAATTGTGATGAAGTTGTGTTCCTACATGTAATGAGAAACGGTAGTATAGTAAGTGATGCACTACATTGTATCTATATGCTGTTCAAAATAAACTAATACCAATAATTAGCAGCGAGCAGCACAATTTAGTTCACAGCTTGTCTTAGCAACATCATAGCAACCAGTAAAGCAAAGGAAGAAGCAGCTGTCACAATCTGCATTATTGTCCCCATAAACTCTGATTATCCATTGATCGTCGTGGTTTGTCGCCAATGAGTCATCATGGGCTCCCTACTGAGCCCTTTAGAAAAGCCGTGCAAGGAGTCAAGAACCCGATGACTGTCTCGAGTGCCAGGATGGGACGCCTTCCCCACGTCCGCTAAGAAAGAGGCTCCAAGATGGTGGCGAGGATCATCAGCGCTCATTGTGCTGCCTTGCTCTTTTCTTTATGGCGACATCTGCCCGCTGGCACCATGATGCCCCGTCTCCCCTCCAGAAAAAAAAAAAAAAGCACAAATCTCTTAGAGTTGTCCTTGATGGATGACTCGTGCAGCCGCTGCAACTTTCTCCTTCTCAGCGTTCTCGCAAGTACTCATCTTAACATCTGGCGCTCTTGTTCCAGCGCGTGTGAATGCCAGCTCATCTGCTAAGACACAATCAGTCTCTCATGAATTCTTCCACTGCATTAACGTTTTACATGCCGAACAACAGCAAACGGCAAGTAGAGAAAAAGCCATGAAAGACATTCAGAGGCTAACTAGCTAACCCCCTCGTCTATTAGTCATCCACGGTTCTAGCAGAAGCAGTCAATATGTTCCACGCCGCGTTAGGCCTTCTTTGTCTCCTTTTATGCCCTCTCTGCAGTTTCTCTTCCAAGCCAGACAATTCCAGTACAAGCTATTATCAGAAGCGGGATCCAAGAGTTATGAAGACATTATATTATAAAGTATTTTGGCTATAGGGGCTAAATAGGCTACATGCTTTATAGTTGTTGTTTTTTTTAATCACAGTATAGTATTTGTTCTTAAAATAATATATACACACATGAAATGAATGCCAATTCATCTTTCCTTTTCTCCTTT
>NC_084742.1:14632703-14657703 GCF_033978785.1 Entelurus aequoreus | reverse complement strand
TGAAGACTTTTATGTTCACCTTAGCTTTCAGCTAAATCTTTTAATCTTTTAACTTTTAACGTCTGCACTGTTTTTATTTTTATTGTCTGCATTTTAATTTTGCTTTTATTTTCTTTCATTTCACTTTGTTGTCTGTGAAGCACTTTGAGTCTGCCTTGTGTATGAAAAGCGCTATACAAATAAAGTTGCCTTGCCTTGCCTATATATATGTGTGTGTATGTATGTATGTATATGTATATATATATATATATGTATGTATATGTGTGTATATATACGGCCCAGGTCTAATCATATACGATGTACAGTGTATATTGTTATGTCGCAGCACTAATGCTAAGTTTAGCTGTCTGAGCTTTGTAGAACACTTGAATGCAACACAATTACCTTTCTAGTCCACTTGATCACATGATCAGATTACTTGGTTGACTTCTTCTAGAAATCACCATGAAAGCTTCCAACTTTGTGGGCACATTTTGTGAAAGGCGCTTTTCTTTTGGCAGTGGACCAAGCTCGCCCCTGGTGGAACAACAGTTATGTGATGTTTGTTGTTTTTCTTTGTCCCCGCAGGTGACGGAATACCTGAACAGTCAAGAATCCGCCAAGAGTGCCAGAGTGAGTCCACATTCTAATTCTACTGTGAACATGAATCCATTACAATGCTAATTACTTTTCTACACATAATACCAGAGGGACACTGTCTTTTTTTCCACTGTTCCCCCTTCTGTCGAGCTATACTACAGAGCCTCGTATGGATTGTAGCCAGGTCCATAGTTTGGAAATGTGTGCCAAGGAGATAGAAACATGAATAGCAGGCACAACATAAGACGCCTGCATGGGGTCCTTTGGGAACGGGGTGGAGGAAGAAGACTGGTAGTAGTTAGAACATGTCCCAGTGTGTCTACAAGCTAAAATAACTCTGTGAACTCTGTGACACACTTTTCTGTCCATCCTAAAATGCTCATCAGTGCACCAAATGTGAGAGTAGAAAACATGACCTCCTTACATAACAAGTTTACCAAAGATATCCAATAGGCGCCGTCTCCTCCTGGCGTTCAGGCTCTCTTTTTTTTTTTTCTTGTTTACTTTCTTTCAGGGTGTCGCTTAGCGTAACAGGAAGAACCGTCAGACTGGGGTGGAAAAAAAAAATGTTGGCTGCAAACGCCTCATTGGTTCCTACTCTAATAACTGGCGCTAATTAGCACAGGCGCTAATTAGCTATGAATCACAACATTAGCAGCTGAGCTGGCAGACTCAAAACGAAATAAACACTAACGTATGTACTCTCAGAACAGAAGTACCTCCATTAGGGCTGGAACACTCACAAAATACACCGTTCTGATCTTATTACTTATTACTCCTTATTTTGTGACATGGTTTTCAGTCTTGTGTACATTGTTGTTTATTTTAACACTCAGGATATCATATATTGTAATAAGCTTGTATTAGTATTTATCAATTGTGGCGCTTACATGATTATCTTTTAGAATAAAAGTTAAAGAAAGCTACGAAAGTTCTGAACCTTGAATCAAACACAAAACTCTTTATTGATATAATACTAGGGATGTTCGATATGGCCTAAAATCTATATCAAGATATATATTGCAGCCTCCAGCAATAATGATACATCACGATATATTATGTTACATATAAATGATTAAATAACCATTTTAAAACAGGTTACAAAGGCTCCTAATTTAGCTGCTGACATATGCAGTAACATTGCATAATTTCCAATGGTATTATTTTCTCAAAGCTATTTTTAATCTACTTGATAATTTACTGTTAATATCTGGTTAATTTCTGTGGTAACATGATTATGTTTACACTTCTGTTAAAATGTAATAGGCACTTTGAATACTGTACCTTACATTCGTTTTTGGCGACACTACACATTTGGGTATGGATCCAAAGTTGCAGGGCAGTATTGGTCATATCAAAGCTTTTTTTTTTGATTGATTGAAACTTTTATTAATAGATTGTACAGTTAAGTACATATTCCGTACAATTGACCACTAAATGGTAACACCCGAATACGTTTTTCAACTTGTTTAGTCGGGTTCCACTTAAATTGATTCATGATACAGATATATACTATTATCATAATACAGTCATCACACAAGATAATCGTCAGAGTATATACATTGAATTATTTACATTATTTACAATCCGGGGTGTGGGATATTGAGGGAGGGTAGGGGGGGTGAGGGGGGTTAGGTTTGGTTGGTATCAACACTTCAGTCATCAACAATTGCATCATCAGAGAAATGGACATTGAAACAGTGTAGGTCTGACTTGGTAGGATATGTACAGCAAGTAGTGGACACAGAGAGAGATCAGAAAGTATAAGAAAAAGTGTCTACATTTGATTATTTACATTTGATTATTTACAATCCGAAGAGGTATGATGTGAAAGGGAGGGTGTTAGTTTAGGGTTGAAGTTGCCTGGAGGGGTTCTTTTAGTGCGGTTTTGAAGGAGGATAGCGATGCCCTTTCTTTTACACCTGCTGGGAGTGCATTCCATATTGATGTGGCATAGAAAGAGAATGAGTTATGAGCTGATACTGATACTTCACATTTTCAAAATCATTGAATGACAACATTTTTGATAACAATTAAAATCAGACTAATAAATTATTTCCTTTTCCTGTTTATTACATACAAATTTATAATTGGCAATTGTGCAAAATAAGTAAACAAAAGCTACTATTAAACTACGGTTGGCTCGTATTTCCTGAGTTTGTAAACAATAACAAAAATGGCAACACATTTGATAATTAAAAATATCAATCTAAGCACTGTAATATCGATATTATATAGTAACGATACCTGATATATGACCTATATATCAGGTATCGTTACTGTTGATATTTGTATAGATCCGCCAACCCATTTTCATTGTAGAAATATAGCCTAGCGGTTAGCCAAGCTTTTTTGTAAAAACATTTTTTTAGCTAGTCTTCATCCTCCAGTGATAATGATACATGTAAGAAATGCAGTTTATTTGCCACCATGGAGACGAAGATTAGAAATTTAGAAGCTGCACTGTGGAGGGAAATTAGCCGCTCGCTCGCTAGCAAGGATGTTACATTGTGCTGAGGATGCCTTTGTTTGCTTGTTGCTGTCAAATTATATAATGTGTCAACAACAATCTTTTATTAGACTGGAGATAAACACCAGTTTCCATACAATAGACCCATTTACTTACATCCACAATTGTCCAAAGTTATTAAATATTTAACAACAAATTGGACAAATTCATGAATAAAAGTGGAATACTCGTTGAGAAAAAAAGTAAATATACTTGTTGAATAAAACTTCTGCCTTGCTTTTAATACATTTTAAGGCCTACTATGGTGCTGTATTTTAATGTTGGTCATTATGGTGGTACTTGGAGAGCCAAGTGTTTTCTGAGGTGGTACAGTTTGAGAACCAATTTGCTAGAATATTCCATCATGGCAACTAAATCTTCTTTTATGAATCTTTTTTTATTTCACCAGCTCAACATTTGGCGCTATGGAGACTTCCGTGCCGACGACGCAGATGAATTTGGCTACAAACGTTAACAAGATGGATTGAATTTAACACCACACACACACACACACACACACACACACACACACACACACACACACACACACACACACACACACACACACACACATACACACACACACACACACACACACACAAAAGACCATCCACAGTCAACGCCATTCCAAAGACCGCCGTGTGACGGAGGGAGGGGGAGCGACTCACTCTTTCCTTTTTAAATTGATGTGGCAAACATCGTTAAAAGCCAACAAAAAATAAGCATGCTAGCTCGCCTGCCCGTCATGTCTACTTGTCGCCATCTTCCCGTGCAGCAGGACAGCCGTCATCAAACATCTTTGTGACGCTTTAGCCCGTCGTTTTCTCTTACTGCTGCTTCTTCTTCAGGAAAGAAGCCTGACAGGCTTGCAGAAAAAAAGAAATTTCCATGTGAACGTGAGGAGTATAAATGGATTTATAGCAGAGATAAAGACAAAAAAACTAGTTTCTTTTGGTCTTTGGTGTAAATGTGTGGGATTTTTTGTCGTGTTTTGTCGTCAAGTCGCACACTTTTATGAGCGCTAAGAGTACGGCAAAAGAAGGCCGTTATGTGGCGTTTTTTTATCATCTCTCTTTATCTGTAAAGTTTACATTCTCTACACCGACCTTTTCTGTCTCCTCGATAAGGAATCTCTAAATTCAATCAAAAATGTCAATAAAAACTAAAAGTGCACTCTTTTTTTCCTCCTTTATTTTAAGAACAGACCAAAGTTGTTAAGTGTTTTATTCCTCCTCTTTTTGCATGTAAATCCACTCAATGATCTTTACAGCTCCCAAAAAAACCAAACATGGCCGTTCAGTGGCGCTCATAAACATTTAATACAAGCTGCTTTATCAATAAAATCAAATGCACCATTTCACATGAAATGAGTGTAGAGCGCAGTTCAGGTAGCCTTTGAAATGTTTGTCAGTCTTTCTTTACTTAATATTTTAATATTAATATTTAATTGAATATTAGAAATATTTTTACATCTATATTTTATTTTTTACTATTTTATCTGTATTATATTCTCATGTTGTTAGTAACTGCACTTTTTTTGGAATGTTCCTTATCATTTACAATCCCTATGCAAGACAAGAACATATGTCTTTCCTTTTTTATGCATCCTTATTCGTAATATACAGCAAGTATGAATTGGCTAACACTGCAGCCTATAGGAGTCATCTATTTTGCCCATAAAGCCCTTGAGAAAACACCTAAAAGCTGCCAACATGTGGAGGGAAAAAAAGTCCACCTCTCTTTTCAATATCACATGAAAGTGGTAGGTTTTTAGCTTCTTATCTGTCCAGCCTATGTACGCTTTACAAGAAATACATTGAAGGCTCACTCCGTAGCTCGCTAGTTTTCTTAGACCAGGGGTCGGCAACCTTTACCACTCAAAGAGCCATTTTGGCAAGTTTCACAAATTAAAGAAAATAATGGGAGCCACAAAAAAAAAATTAAAGTTTAAAATGAAAAACACCGCATACAAAGCTCTTTGTGCTATGTTAACCAGGGGTCTCCAACACACGCACCGGCACGCACTTTAATGTGGAAATTTGATGTTAGTGCGGCCCGCGAGTTTTGAATGAATGGCGCTTGATAGCCGTCATACTTGCCAACCCTCTCATTTTCCCGTCATACTTGCCAACCCTCTCATTTTTCCCGGGAGACTCCCGAACATCAGGGCATGATGACACTGCTTTTGGCGCCCTCTACAGCCTGCCCTAGCAGTGTACCTGTTCGACCACATGTAGAATGCAGTTTCAGCTTGTTCACGTAAGTGACAGCAAGGCGTACTACCTCAGCAGCCACACATTTTACACTGACTGTACCAATACCCAGAATCCCATGCAGCTCTAACTCTTCCGCTCAACCAACGCACGGAGAGGGGGGGGTTGATGTGTGGGGGGATTTGGTGGTAGCGGGGGTGTATAATGTAGACCGGAAGAGTTAGGGCTGCATGGGATTCTGGGTATTGGTTGTGTTGTGTTTATGTTGTGTTACGGTGGGATGTTCTCCAGAAATGTGTTTTTCATTCTTTTTTGGTGTGGGTTCACAGTGTGGCGCATATTTGTAACGTAACAATGTTAAAGTTGTTTGATACGGCTACCGTCAGTGTAAGCTGTGTGGCTGATAAGTAAGTATGCTTTGCTGTCTCCTATGTGTGCAAGTAAAAGCAACATACAACTTGTGGCTGGGCTGGCACGCTGTTTGTAAATGCTATAGAGGGCAGTTACTGCAGTGCAACTAGGACACTCCCTTTATTTAGTAATTAGAGTGTAAATAGGATTGTATTTTCCCTGGGAGCTACCTATGAGAGACACTGAGATCCATAAATCTCCTGGGAAAATCGGGGGAGGTCGGCAAGTATGTAGCTGAGCCGCATCAGAGTGGTCAAAGAGCCGCATGCGGCTCCGGAGCCGCGGGTTGCCGACCCCTGTCTTAGACCCTTGAGACTCTTATTTTGTTAGCGCAGGCAGGATTGAGCAGCACTTTTATTGTGAAGACAGGAACTGTGCAGTCGGTCTTTCCAGTTTTGACAGCAGGTACGGCGAGAGAGTCTGCTGAAACTTACCGCTCATCCTCTTTATATTCAGGCTCGAAAATATAAGTTTCTGGATCATCATTTTTTCCCCAAAGTAATCTTTGATGGCTCTTATGAAGTCTGCCATGATCAGTAGTGTTGTTGAAGGAAATAGCGAATGTTGTAATGCGTCCGTGGAATTAACTTTTAACACGCGAAGTCCCAGAGAAGGGTCAATTGACATTTTTACCTAGAAAACACACAAGAGGGTCATTTGACCCCTAGTCCCCCCTGTGGACACTCCTTTTGTTATGAAAATGTGGCTGTTAGTGGCACACGGCAGGGGGCCACTTGAGCCTGTGTGGGGGAGGGGACCTTACAGCTCAAGCTTTAGTTCTGAGGTAGGTTGTGTGTGTTTTTGCAAGGATCAACAGAATGAAGGGATCAACACTCTGACATTTATTGTTAAAAAAAATACAAAACAAAACATATTTACAAAGAATGAAAAAGCAACTGTTTTCCCAGTTTTGGTGTGGAGGGTTGTTGCAGAAGCAATTGTTATTTTTGTGTGCCAAAAATAGTTTAAAAAAAAAAATTTACAAAGAAAAAAGCATATTTACAAAGAATGAAAAACCATGTCCATGTAAACGTGACTGACATACATTTGAGCAGTCACTCACAATCCTGGCACTGCCATTGCTCCTTTCGGCATTTCCCACATGTATAATTTTTCTGTCTACCTAGACAAACTGCCCCTAACAGCCTCATTACCATAACAAAATGAGTGATTAGTGTATTCGGGAAAAGCGTCGGGCCAAATGACCCCTCTCTGGGTCTTCTAGGTAGACAGAAAAATGCTGGGACTTCTAGTGTTAAACTAAATGTAACCGCTATATGCTTAAAATGAGCAAAATACGTAAATAAGACATGTTATTATGAACCTAACTGTTACTACATTACATATGTATGTGTACAAAGCGTTGATTCTGGTTTTTGGATGTTTTGTTAGAATGTTTTATAGGCAAAAAAGAGTGAATCTAGCTACCGCCATTGTTAGCTGACTCTTGCAAGTGTTTATTTACCAGTTAAAACGCATTCAAAAAGAAAACATGTTTGTCTCATATAGCGATTGTGAATGATAGACACAATTCCAAAAATAGTGCAGTTCCCCTTTAAACTCTGTTGACTTTAGTTAACTTTTTAAATGTTTCAACCATAAGACTATAAAAAGTAGTACATCGTCTTTACTTATGTCTTAAATTTTTTTCACTTTTATCGATTTACAGATATGCTATTTCAAATCTGTTTACACTTTGTTTTCCTTTGTGTGTTTACTCTATTTTTCTTAAACGTTGTCTACTATTTTTAGTACATTTAGAAACACATTTGTTCACTAAATCCATATATTTATAAAATATAACTAAATTAATATATTTTTAAATGTTTATCTTTTCCTTCTTTTTCAATTAAGTTAACATGTTTTAAATGTGTTTTTCTACTTTGACTTATATTGTTTTTTCCCGTAGCATTTGCATTATACTGCAATTAAATAAGACGTCTATCATCATACAGTAGCGATTTAGTGAAGTGAATTATATTTATATAGCGCTTTTCTCTAGTGACTCAGCGCTTTACATAGTAAAACCCATTATCTAAGTTAGATTTAAACCAGTGTGGGTGGCACTGGGAGCAGGTGGGTAAAGCATCTTGCCCAAGGACACAACGGCAGTGACGAGGATGGCGGAAGCAGGGCTCGAACCTGGAACCCTCTAGTTGCTGGCACAGCCGCTCCGCCACCCGAGCCACGCAGCCCCATATTTCTTACCGACAGAAAAGTTTGGGAGAGGGGGAAAATAAGTGTTTTACTTTAGTTCAGCAACATTTCCACTGCTGTGGCGAACATCATAACCTATCAAAGTACTTTTTCTAACTGCATGTCACGTTATTTCTAGAGCAGCTAAGTCCGCCTTAGCAGGAAATGTAATATTAAAATTAAAATAAAACAGCTGTGTTGTTTGTGACCAGAGGTCAGTGGGAGACTACTTACCATTCAAGTTGTCATTGGAGGAAGAAGAGAAGACGCCTCAAAGACATAATTCATAATTAAACGTCGGCCAGAACTTATTTTTCTTTGTAGGACTTCCCCTGCGGCTGTAGACGACACACGTTACATTGTTACGGTGTCGTTTAGGACAACTACCACCGCACAAAGTAAGTATAATGAAACAAGCTACTTTGTCGTTAGCATGTTGGCATCATTCAGCTTTCTTTACAGGGCCTCGCCAAGACAACACGCAAAGATGGCGCCATGCTTACGACTCATATTTCCTTGCAAGCACTCTCTTTATTACCGACATGAAATAAAAAGCAACAACCAATCAGGTAAGCTGCAGGTAACATCTATGGGATTTATTGTAAAAAGTGCCAATATATTTGCTAGCTAGCTAGTTCTTGCTCACAGCATAATTCATTTATTTAAGCCAATCAAAATAAAAGCCAAGCCCACCAATCTGCTACAATGACACTGAAAAATCCATCAATGTTCTGAACATCTGTTTAAAACTCAACATGCTACATGTTTATCAAAACTAATTTTGTCCTTTGACATTGTGTAAACTGAGTACAATGTCTGTCTTATCTTGAGCAAAAATAATCCAAAAAGAGAAATCTATTTTCCATTTCTATTCCTTGTTGATCATAGCCATACAAACATTTTAATACACATACAATTATCTCATTTTACAAAGCTTAGTCAGACTGTTAACAATAGCATGTAGCATATTTAAGGTCAATAGTTTGATATTTCAACAAATGGGGCATTTATTACAACTTCTGTGTAACTCTGAGATCCCACTTCTGACACCAAAATATTTTTCTAATGATTTGTACAGCGGAAACACTTCAGTTCATTTCAGAAATATATGCCAGAAACATTTTCCTCTTACACATTATACAACTGTTGTCTTAAAATTCTTAGTCAGACTGTTAATTTAGCATTTATCATGTTTAAGATTAATAGTTGAGACATTTCCACAAATGGGACAGCGGTCCCACTTCTGCCACCAAAATATGTCGAATAACTTGTCCAGCGAAGCACTTCAGGTTGTCTCAGGGGAAAAAAGAAGCATAAATTATTGTCCTCCATTATGTACGCTGTGTGCACCTTATGTAGGATTAAATCTTAAGAAGACAATCTTTTGGTGTTTTTTTGGTTGATTGTAGCCATATACAGGACTGTCTCAGAAAATTAGAATATTGTGATAAAGTTCTTTAGTTTCTGTAATATTAATAAATAAATCTTTTTTTTTAACTTGGTCTGAGGAAATATTCTAATTTTTTGAGATATGATTTTTGAGTTTTCTTAAGCTGTATGCCATAATCAGCAATATTAAAATAAAAGGCTTGCAATATTTCAGTTGATGTGTAATGAATCCAGAATGTGTGACATTTTTGTTTTGTTAATTGCATTACAGAAAATAAAGAACTTTGTCACAATATTCTAATTTTCTGAGACAGTCATATAAGGAAAACAAATACACATACAATTATCTTACTTGAAAAAAAAAAACCTTACCGTAGTTTCCGGGCGGTATAGCTCGGTTGGTAGAGTGGCTGTGCCAGCAACTTGAGGGTTCCAGGTTCGATCCCCACTTCTGCCATCCTAGTCACTGCCGTTGTGTCCTTGGGAAAGACCCTTTACCCACCTGCTCCCAGTGCCACCCACACTGGTTTAAAAATGTAACTTAGATATTGGGTTTTACTATGTAAAGCGCTTTGAGTCACTAGAGAAAAGGACTATATAAATATAATTCACTTCACTAATTCACTTCACTTCCGGCCTTTAGAGGTATTTAAGCCGCACCCACCAAGTTTGAGAAGAAATAAATGTTTTTACATAAATTAGGCGCACCGAACTATAAGCAGCAGATATATATCGGTACAAAAGATTTTGTAAATGTTTATTTACATACCTTATTATTTCCAAACGGTGTTTGTAACACAGTAAAACGGCTGATCAAACAAAACAGAAGTCATCGTCATGGACCCACTAGTTGGGGAAGCTAGCTCTGCAATCAGCTAAACAGACTCAATAACTCCACAGTGACGTTTTGGTGAATTTACGTAACTGACACAATACAAAAAGAATGCCATTTTAAGTTGATAATACTAACACAGACACTTGTGTAAACGTGTTAGCATATTAGCTAACGCTAATGACGCTAGCTTGGTTACATTACGATAGCACATACAAATGTGCACGAAAACACTCCTACAGACATCACACATGGGACAGATCAGTATGTATGAATTGTTTTAGCTATATTGTAAAACTTACACACGTTTCTTGGAGTGATGAATGAAGAATCCTTTCAATGGACAAATCATACGCGAAAGGGGATATATTTCCGGTTCAAGTCACGAAACATGAAGTACAATTTTAACCAGTAGTACTTGCAGTAAGCAAACTCGTCCAAACGATGGCGCCATAGCATGAACAATAACACACCTTTTCAGTGTCTGTTGGTGTTTTATGAAAGCCATTTGTTGAATACAAAACATTATAGCCGTGAGCAAAAAAAACCAACATAATTTAGCTGCACCGATTTATAAGCCACAGAGTTCAAAGCGTAGGAAAAAAGTAGCGGTTTACAGTCCGGAAAATAAAGTAGTTTGACTGACTGTTAAGCATATTTGAGAACAATAGTTGTGATATTTCTTTGTGAAGTGAAGTGAAGTGAATTACATTTATATAGCGCTTTTTCTCAAGTGACTCAAAGCGCTTTACATTGTGAAACCCAATATCTAAGTTACATTTAAACCAGTGTGGGTGGCACTGGGAGCAGGTGGGTAAAGTGTCTTGCCCAAGGACACAACGGCAGTGACTAGGATGGCGGAAGCGGGGATCGAACCTGCAACCCTCAAGTTGCTGGGACGGCCGCTCTACCAACCGAGCTATACCGTCTTGTAACTCCAAGATGCAACTTCTGGCACCAAGATATTGCTAATGACTTGTTCAGCGGAAACACTTCACTTTATCTTAGAAAGATATGGCAGAAATTTTTGTCTTTTTCCACATACAGTAATACAATTATGTGGTCTTAAAAAGCTTAATCAGACTGTTTAACTCAGTGCTTCTCCATTATTTTCTGTTAGGCCCCTCCTAGGAAGAATACAATATTTTGCGCCCCCCACTCTCCACTGTGACTATAATTAGTATCATTTGTTTACAAAATTCTTAAAACTATACCTCTGCATAACATTGTAAGTTTGTTAACATTAAAAGAAACAACACACCGGTCTTTCCTGGTCTCCTACCGTGGTTACAGTGTAGCCAAGTGCTGCATACACTTAATCATGTTCTGCTACGGAGAAAAAAGCATGTTCCCCTAGGTCACCTGGCATTGCACCGCGCCCCCCTAATTGAGAAGGACTGGATTCATTTATCATCTATCATATTTAGGATCAATAGTCGAGATAGTTCGACAAATATGCAACGTCTGTCTTATCTGCAGCAAGTCTAAATGAAAAAGACAATCCTTTGGTGTTTTTCAGTTTTGTTCTGGTTGATCTTGGCCATGTAGAAAAAAATACCGTGAGTGAAGTCATAACATCGATAAACCTTTGAGATTTATAAGGCACTGAATCAGGTTTTTACACAAAGACCTGATGAATAAAAAGTGTGTGTGGTGTCGTCTTTGAAAGAAGAAAAAGTGTTTCAGCTTCAGTCAAAGGCCAAATAAAGTGTGGAGAAGCAGTTATAAAAAAGTGACGTTCACACCTCCCACTTGCTGCAAAACACCCACTTGCAACTTTCTCTTCATTAATTTGTACATTTTTACTCAAGTTTATGGTTGTCTGTCCAAGTTAAGGAAAAAACACGACACGCGTTTGCCAATTGAAAATGTCTTCTCTTGCCAGTCGTTGATTTATGACTGGAGACAAGTGACCCCGCCCCTGCAAGACGCAAAAACACAGAAAATGTGTCTGGTCTGTCACTTGTGTTCTCCAAGCCCTTCAGAAGCTCATGCATAAATGCAAACGTTGAAACACGCAACCCTTAAACACGTGTCAAAAATGAACGTGTAACTTCATAAAAGACGTGGCTTAAGTTGTGACAGAACAACATTTACCTCAAACCCTTTCGTTCCTTCAAACACAAAACTGCAGCGTTGCCGTCTCCAGTCGCTTTTAATTCTCCGTCGCCATGGCGACAGGTGCGCGTTGGCATGCCCGCATCATGCCCCACCCCCTTTGCCATCACCCTGAGCCAGGCCAGCAGCTTGTCTGTTTCCACGGTAACGCACAGATATTTAATCAGGAGTGGGGTTTTTTTATGGTGGCAAACATGAAATGTGGATGAAGTCCTCTCACTAATTAATATTGTTTTATGTCAGCATCCTGCCATTCATTTCCAACAAATGACCTGTTGCTTCTTATTTGGACACGCACGCACACACAGAGCTGGCGTTTTATTTGGATTCATCTCGTCCTCCGCGGGGCCTGGCCTTGCTCCATGCCGGGCGTCATGCTGTCCCCGAGCTAGCAGGATAAGAGGCCAGCTGATGGGCCGGACACAGTTACGAGCACAAAGACTCGATGACGTCACCGCGTTTGCCTACAAGGGGGACAAGTTGAACTTGATTCCAAAATGCGGTTTTGTTGTGGGGACTACAGTTTGTGGGGAAAAGGCGTGACTGTACAGTAAATGTTATTTTACATCCTCTAAGGCAGGGGTGCCCAAAGTGTGGCGTGCGGGCCATTTGTGGTCCGAATATTTGTTGGAATGAAATCATAAACAAAAAAAGACGCTCAAATATTGATGCTAATAGATAATAACACACTTATAACACTGTCTGTACTTTGGGGCTGTCAAATTAGAAAATTGCGATTATTCACATCTTGTCTGTAGCTAACTCATAATTATTTGCGGTTAATCAAAGATAACATTTTAAATAGGTGTACCTCAAACACTTAACTCTCCAAGTACCACCATTATGACCAACATTGAAATACAGCAGCGTAGTAGGCCTAAGTATTCATTAAAAACAAGGCAGCGGTTTTATTTGAAAAGTATATTTAATATTTTTGACCACTGTAACATTACACTAGGGCTGCAACTAACGATTAATTTGATAATCGATTAATCTGTTGATTATTACTTCGATTAATAATCGGATAAAAGAGACAAACTACATTTCTATCCTATCCAGTATTTTATTGGAAAAAAACAGCATACTGGCACCATACTTATTTTGATTATTGTTTCTCAGCTGTTTGTAAATGTTGCAGTTTATAAATAAAGGTTTATTAAAAAAAAAAAAAAATTAAGTAAAAAAAAAAAACTGCGCATAGCATAGATCCAACGAATTGATGACCAAATTAATCGGCAACTATTTTAATAATCGATTTTAATCGATTTAATCGATTAGTTGTTGCAGCCCTACATTACACCCAGTTTGAACAGTAATACTGAGTTTGAATATTTAATTAAGTGATTATTTGGCGTACCACTAGATGGAGCCCTGGTGCGGATACCTCGGTTTGAGAATCACTGCCTTAGACAGATAATTTTCAAGTTTTTAACAGGGATATGCCGATCAGTATCGGCCGATTTCCTTGAAAAGGTACAAGATCCGGCCATTGGCAATTAATGCTTTTCAATGGCGATCACTTCTGGCTGATACTTTATTTATTATGGGCCTGCTGCAATGCAAGCAGGCCCATATTATTATTACTCATACTTCAAACTTTTGTATTATAGCTCTGCGCATTTGTCTTTTAATTAATGCGAGACGGAGCGGCCAACGAACCCCCACACATGTTATACTGTCGGAAAGGTCTGTTGAGGACATTTCGTGCTATTCACAAAAAAAAAAAAAAATCGGGCCAATTTACAATACATACCCTTTTAATAGACGATTGCTTTGAGACAAATGTCAAAAAGACAAGATTACCTCCTCTTGTAGCTCAGCGATTTTTTTACATAGCTCAGGTGCTTAACTTGCTTCTCATTTTGTTCACACACTTGTCTACTTTAACCCTGGCTAAAAAGTTTTCACGTCCAATGGCTGGATGGCCATTGGATGGAGGCAAGCACCATCAGGATTTTGCCATTAAAGCGGATGGCGTACACCAGGCCTGGGCAATTATTTTGACTCGGGGGCCACATTTAGAGAAAAAAATGTGTCTATTTTTAGGAACACTAATACAAAACCTCACAATAATGTCTGGTTGAATGCTAAAAACCTTATGACAGACCGCCTTAAAAAACGTAATGGAATTTTACATGTTTCTATGAACGATAAAACACTGAATATTGACAAAATATAAACGTCTCACCCACTTTCGATCGACATATTTTACAATCAAGTGAAACGCAACAATTAGTGAAATATGAACGCGAAGGGTACAAAATAAACCCACCTACAATCTGATATATGTGATATATCACTAAGCTTTAGAACTTTGTTGTGAAAATCTCCTTCCGCGTCTGTGGAAACGCTTCCCGCCCACACTGCTTGGTGCCTCGTCTGAGCTGCTGTGACGTAGATTACCATAGTAATTAATTAGATGACCATAGTAACTAATTAGATTACCATTGGAACTAATTAGATTACCATAGTAACTGGTATATCATCCCAAAGCGCAGATTCCAACCATTGAAATACTTTGTATAGTTGAAGACTTACGGTCATTAGAAAACATCACTGCACATCATAATGGCAGCTACACTTTCCATCTTAAAGATCTAAAAAGATTATTTGGGAATGTCCGGCGGGCCAGATTGGAAAGCTCAACGGTCCACATGTGGCCCCCGGGCCTTCATTTGCCCAGGTCTGGCGTACGCTCTAGTTTACTAGTGGGTGGACGCCACGAAAATACGCTTTTTTTTTTGTGAACAACCTGTCCTTACGGCCACATCTTTTATCCCACTGTCTTGTGTTTTGGTGAAATCGTTGAAACACATGTCCTCTCTCAACAAATGTCACTTTTATGAAGGTCATGTGTCCCATTTCGCTTATGTTGGCCCTCAAAGCCAAGAAAGTCAGCTAAATCTCTCATTGTTAAATGTTGGCTCTAAAAAACACAAAAACATAAAAATTCATATTTTCCTACTCGCTCTATCTCGGCCATTTTTCCATTTATTGGAAATCTGAGAACATCGGAACGTTCCTCAAAGCCTTGAGGCGCGCTCAGTCTTTACGAAAAGTTGATATCTTGAAGCATTTGCCCACAATCAGACTTGGTTCGGCATCTTTTTATTTTTTTCTTCTTCCTCTGTTGTGTTGTGGTGTGCTGTGTCACGCCAAATTTCTTCCCCCTACAACCCACCCGCAAACCGTGCATCTGTACTAGCAACGCACCTCCTTTACGGCAGCTGTCGCAACGTTCTTAAAGCAACCGCAGCACATACATATATATACAACATATATCTCCCTTTTTTAACTTTAGTTTTTTTTCCCTTGTAAACAAAACAAAATCACACTGTATATGTGTTGTCTGTCTAATTATAAATAATGCAGACGAGGCGTGTTGGCTGAGTTCTTGACGTTTACTTTCACAGCGTGCTCATAACCTCATTCTTAGCTGCCGGGTGACAATATGCAACAACACTTTTCGGGGCTACCCCGCATGCTCGTCACTCCCGTTGCATGCTGGGTAGTGTAGTTGTTATATTCCCTAGCTCATAACATCACATCTTTCCACCTATAAAGAAATAATGTTAACTCAATAAAGTGTATTTCTTTTTTTAGCTTTAACTTTTCATTTTTTAGCATTGTAACCACATTTTTGCAAACAACTTTTCTCTTCATAGAATTTCCTTTCAATAAAGAAATAAAGTGCAAAAATGTCAAAGTATCATAACAAACAGTTATGTCAAATAGCAGCAGAAGTGCACTTTTTGGAGAGCTGTATTTTCAGTTTTGTGCCCAAGGGACTGATTTTATTTAACACTATAGTATTATTTATACATCTATAGTGATCACAGAGACAGGTTGTTTTTGTGTTACTGTATATATTTGTTTTTCTGAAAACTCCCACTTAATATACTTTGGGTAACAACAGTCAATATTTATTTAAGATTAAATATTAAAGTACCAATGATTGTCACACACACACTAGATGTGGTGAAATTTGTCCTCTGCATTTGACCCATCCCCTTGGGGAGCAGTGGGCCATTTTATTTTTTTAGGGGGGTAACAGTCAATATTTATTTATTTATTAAATTATTTTTTTTCTTATATAATAAAAGTGAGCTTTTGTTAAACCAAATATTGTGGGGTTTTTTCCATATACAACAACCTATCTGGACTCGATAAGAGAATCGATAAGGAATCGGTTCGATAAGAGGATTCGATAATAGGCTCAAACTCGATAATTTCTTATCAAACATCATCCATAGCTAGCACGTTAACTGTTAGTATATTTGTGAGAACATTAGCATGCTAATGTTTTTTGCTAGCATCTCATATTAACATGCTAAAGTTTTATGCTAGCTTTGTTACTACTTTCTATGTCTACACCAACAAATAGTCCATTTTGGTCATTCTTCTTAAACAGTCATGTTGTAGCATTATAATGTTAGCATGCTAACTTTTCCACCTAATTTTACACTTTTTTGGTCATATAACTTGGTGTGTGACACATGTTAACTGTTAGCATGCTAGCATGCAAAAATTAACATGCTAACTTTTTGAGCTAATTTTGAAACCATTTACCCTAGAGTCATATAAGTTGGTATGTGACGCTTGTTCGCTGTTAGCATACTATTTTTAGCATGCTAGCATTAAAACGCTAGCTTTTTTAGCTAATTTTGCAATCGTTTACCCCAGAGTCATATAACTTGGTATGTAACACTTGTTAACTGCTAGCATGCTCCTGTTAGCATGCTAACATTTAAGTGCTAACTTTTTGAGCTAATTTAACACTTGTTTCTCTATTTCCACAGCCATACACCTTAGAGTCATATAAATTGGTATGTAAAAAATGCTAACTGTTAGGATTTTAATGTTAGCATGCTAACAATGGCATGCAAACTTTTGTTGTTGTTGCTAATTAGCAATACTGCTACATGATACTGTAGTGTTTCACTAAAGCTGGATCTGTTTAGCAGAGCTTGTGAAACTAGTAGCCTCCTTATGTGCAGGATCGTAATTTTACCCAAAGTAATCATTATTGGCGCCCACAAAGTCTGCATGATTAGCATTGTTGTTGGTGCAGAAGGAATCTGTGGTTGCTACTTCTACGTCACAGATTATGTGACTGGCTAGCTCATTATCTCTCAAAATGGTGTGGGAATCTCTGTAAGATTTATACTGTTTTCATCATATCTTTGGAAGTCTTTTGGTGTTATGAATCAGATATTTATGATAAGAGCTTTAATATAGAGGCAACATATTCTTCCATTCTACTGGTACTTTAAGTCACACGGCCCAATAAATTGTGCCGTTAAAGAAAATGTTATTAATTTGTTTTCATGTTAACTTTGACAACCCTACTTTAAATATGTCTGTTTGGGACTTTTTAAAAACAAAAATCAAATGGGCCCCCAATATTCATATTGGTGTAAAATATTTGACACTCTCAGGCAATAACAAGCACTAAAAAACAAAGAAGTGTCACGCATTCCACATGCTACATAAGGTCAAAGCTGATTATGGAATGTAAATATATATATATATATATATATATATATATATATATATATATATATATATATATATATATATATATATATATATATATATATAAAAATTATATACTAAGGTTTAATTTTGCTGTTCATTTTTTCAGGTTCTCTTGATTTATGTCATCAATAATGTTGTCCCCTTGCCATTTGTCCGGCATATGTTAGCCTTTATGTGATTGATTGGATGTATTCTTTATTTTGACTCGCTCTAATCCATTGTAGAAAAGATTAGAATAATAGAAGTAAAACATATAATAGGAAATGACCGGTGGAGCATAGCTAATTAGCATGCATTAGCATATGCAAATGAGGGCAGTAATCTTGTGTACGAAGCAGCACTCACAGTAAACACAAGCTTATCGCTTTTAACCACTTTTTAAGTGGCACTAATTGCGTCCTGTTCAAACAATCAAATGCTGTCCTTGTCCACTTCCTGTTTGACCTGCATGGCTGCAAAGAACAGCTTTGTAAGTGTCTTTCTGCGTCCACTGTGGTTATTTTTCATGTGGAAATCACCTTCTTTCCTTCAAGCTCCCCCCCCCCAACATGTCGTCTCCAAGGAACGCGGAGTCATTAGCAAATGTCTTATTTCCTCCTGTGTCGCCAAGGCCGTGCCATCAGGGAACCACACTTTCCCTTCCTTTCCGCTCCCAGTAATTGTGGGTAAAAAAGGGTGAAATTTTGTGTTTTTTTGTTGTCGTCGTAATTCAATTAATCAATCTATTTTTTTTTTATATAGCCCTTAATCACGAGTGCTTCACAAGCTTACGTCATCCGTCATTTTTCTCCGGGTAAGAAAAAACTCAAAAAACCCCAGATAGGGGAGGAAAAAATATTGGATCGCAGTTGTAGGGACCTCCCTTCCAGGGGTGACCAGTTGCAATGAATATGGAGTGGGTACAACTATTGAATTGTTAAATTAATAGATAAAGTGGGAGTTCAGTCCATAGGTAAACCAGCAAATAGTCATAGCGTGTATCTTCTTCCAGGCTCAACCGTTCATGTCTATTAGAGCTGAAACGATTCCTCGTAACAAAATATATTCAAGGAATTTTCGCTGCCTCGAGGCGTCCTTAATTTTTTTTACAGCATTTTGCCTCGTTTAGTAAATAGTCAAAGCTCATGTTTCGGTTTGTCTTTTTATATTTATGTTGTTGGCAAGCTGAAAACGGCTGAGCGGATTTGCGTGGAGAAACCACCATTTAAACGGCACCGTATACTAATCATCAAAAACGCACAACAGACAAGAACCTCGTTTATGCGGTCACACCTCACAGCACATAGGGCTGTGAGTTAGGGGTGTGGGAAAAAAACAATTCGAATTCGAATCGCGATCCTCACGTTGTGCGATTCAGAATCGATTGTCATTTAAAAAAAATCAATTTAAAAAGAAAATGTATTTATTTATTTTTTCATTTTTTTATATTTTTAATTAATCAATCCAACAAAACAATACACAGCAATACCATAACAATGCAATCAAATTCCAAAACCAAACCCGACCCAGCAACACTCAGAACTGCAACAGAGCAATTGAGAGGAGACACAAACACGACACAGAACAAACCAAAAGTAGTGAAACAAAAATGAATATTATCAACAAGAGTATCAATATTAGTTACAATTTCAACATAGCAATGATTAAAAATCCCTCATTGACATTATCATTAGACATTTATAAAAAAAAAAAAGAACAATAGTGTCACAGTCACAGTGTCACACTTGCATCGCATCTCATAAGCTTGACAACACACTGTGTCCAATATTTTCACAAAGATAAAATAAGTCATATTTTTGGTTCATTTAATAGTTAAAACAAATTTACATTATTGCAATCAGTTGATAAAACATTGTCCTTTACAATTATAAAAGCTTTTGACAAAAATCTACTACTCTGCTTGCATGTCAGCAGACTGGGGTAGATCCTGCTGAAATCCTATGTATTGAACGAATAGAGAATCGTTTTGAATCAGGAAAATATCGTTTTTCAATCGAGAATCGCGTTGAATCGAAAAAAATCGATTTTGAATCGCATCGTGACCCCAAGACTCTATATTGAATCGAATCGTGGGACACCAAAAGATTTGCAGCCCTACTGTGAGCGCACCTGTTTTTATTAGCACACACAAATTGGCACAATCAACCACGGACGCATTTTAGCTGTGCGTGTCAGCCTTCAATAATGAAAACAGGTGTTTAGGAAATAAAAGACAATTAGGCCAAACGCAATAAATGAGGGCACATCTTAACATGTATAATTAAACCTTAATTAAGCAAAAATATGATCGATCAGGGTATTCGATGGAATACTCGATTACTAAAATATTCGATAGCTGCAGTCTGTAGCTCAGTGCTTCTCAATGTTTTCTGTTACACCCTGTACATTCAAAGTGTGCTTTTTTTTAAAACTAAAATCTGGACTTTTGTTGAGGCTGAAACCAATTGTTCATGTTTACGTTGATCTGCTTCACTGAACAAACTTTTTGACTTTTCAGTTTACGAACCATGTTCAGGAACCAATTAATACGTTCGTAAATCGAGGTTCCACTGTATGTAAAAGACTTTAACCTACAAAACAAAAATGAATAAAACACTTTGTCTGTGTTAATGGTTACAATCAGCATGTTTTGCAGTGCACAGCTTTTCAAAGCGGGGTTTGAAGCATGATACTGATAAAGCATGTTCGCCGCGGTCACATGCGTCCCCCCATGGCATCGCACCGCTGTTTCTTAGGAATCTAAGTGGATATACTGTATATGTACAGTACAGGCCAAAAGTTTGGACACACCTTCTCCTCATTCAATGCATTTTCTTAATTTTCATGACTATTTACATTGTAGATTGTCACTGAAGGCATCAAAACTATGAGTGAACACATGTGGAGTTCTGTACTTAACAAAAAAAGGTGAAATAACTGAAAACATGTTTTGTACTCTAGTTTCTTCAAAATAGCCACCCTTTGCTCTGATTACTGCTTTGCACACTCTTTGCATTCTCTCAATGAGCTTCAAGCACACCTGTGACGTGAAAACCCTTTCAGGTGACTACCTCTTGAAGCTCAATCAAGTCATGAAAATAAAGAAAACGCATTGAATGAGAAGGTGTGTTCAAACTTTTGGCCTGTACTGTGTGTGTGTGTGTGTGTGTATGTATATATATATATATGTATATGTGTATATATATATGTATATGTATATGTGTATGTATATATGTATATGTATATGTGTATGTATGTATATATATATATATATATATATATATATGTTTATATATATATATATATATATATATATATATATATATGTATATGTATATATATATATGTATATATATATATATGTATATATATATATATGTATGTATATATATATATGTATATATATATGTATATATATATATATATATGTATATATATATATATATATATATATATATATATATATATATATATATATATATATATATATATATATATATATATATATATATATGTGTTCCCGCTATGTTTGAAAAGTATCGGTTCTCCATTTTTTATTTTATTTTTATTTTTTTAACGGGCATGACGGCGCGTCGTCACGTCATGACATTGCTGGTTTTACGAGCAGAGGAGCGTGTTCGGCAGCGCACAATCATGATACAAGCAGACAAGGTGTGTAGACAGAAAAGGGAGAACGGACGCATTATGGCCTAAAAACTGACGATAAAGGTGAAGTTATAACACTGAAACGCTTTCAGGAAGAGATGCTTTAAGACATGGCTTGCTAGCTAACGGCTAACATCCACCCGCAGTCGGCAGTGTTTTACTTACTTACTTAGACTTAGTTCCTCCCATTCCTGTTGGAACATTGGGCGACGAGTCCCCTCCATTTGTTCCGGTCACTCCGGCAGTGTTTTAGCGACTTCTAAATCACTAATCCTGGCCTCCATGGCGACAAATAAAGTAAGTTTCTTACAAGTATCATCCCTGCAGGACGAGGAATAGCTAAACATGTTTCACTACACACCGTAGCTCACCGACGTCAAAATGTAAACAAACGCCATTGGTAGATCTACACCTGACATCCATTGTAATGATATCAAGTACAATAGCGTATCTTGTCGATACTACTATGATTACATCGATATTTTTTATTGTCACAAAATCTTTAAAAATATATATATATTATGTTTATAAACCCAGGAAATATGTCCTTGGACACATGCACATCCTGTAACTACTTGGTATCAGATTGATACCTAACTTTGTGGTATCATCCAAAACTAATGTAAGGTGTCCAAACAACAGAAGAATAAGTGATTATTACATTTTAACAGAAGTGTAGACAGAACATGTTAAAAAAGAAAGAAGGCAGATATTAACAGTAAATGAACAAGTAGATTAATAATTCATTTTCTACCACTTGTCCTTAATAATTTTGACAAAATAATGGAATGGATAATGACACAATATGTTACTGCATACGTCAGCAGACTTATTAGGAGCCTTTGTTGGCTTACTTACTACTAAAAGACAAGTTGTCTTGTATGTTCACTATTTTATTTAAGGCCAAAATTGTTCTTTGATTGCAATAATAAACATATGTTTAATGTACCCTAAGATTTTTTGGTTAAAGTAAAGCCATCTATGCCATTTTTTGTGGTCCCCTTTATTCAGGAAAGTATCGAAATACATTTTGGTACCGTTACCAAAATATTTGTATCGAACAACCCTAATAAGTGTGTGTGTGTGTGTGTGTGTGTATATGTATATATATATATATATATATATATATATATATATATATATATATATATATATATATATATATATATATATATATATATATATATATATATATATATATATACATATATATATATATATCAGCAGCAACAATTATTTCGGGCAATATTATCAGAAACGGTCAGAGAGACATCAGTTGTTAAACCAGTAATTAAAAAACGGAATGGTATCTACATATTTAATCTATGCACTTTCACAACGGTATCATGTTTATGGTCAATAACTAACACTACTGATCAATTGGTGGCAACTCACTTTTTAGTAATCAGTTCCTGACTGCAGGGACGAGCTGAAGGCCAGATTGGCCCAATCTGGCCCTTGGGCCGTACTTTGGGCACCCCTGCTCTAGAGTCTGCAGACTATTTGGGAGTTTCTGGGGGTCACTAATAAGCCGGCGTTTTTAGAACGTAGATTTTGGGACTGGACATATGGCTCAATACAATCCACAAGATAAGATGGAGCTGGACTGTTTATTAATTTGTACGTAAGTAACAAAACTTGAAAATCGCACCTGAAATGTACTGGGGGCCAGAGCAGGGGGGCCCAGTATAGGCGTAATATGATCAAACTTTTTTGTTCTTGTCAAAAGTCTAGCAGCCGCATTTTGTGCCAACAGTAATTTTTTCTATGCCAGACATTGGGAGACCCGAAAATAATATGTAACAAACGCACGTGTTATATTGGCTGCCCCTTGAGATTTAGGCTAGTGAAACACGTAGCTGCATATGCTAATAAAAGTGCTGTGAAGCTGTGATTGTTACAGCTGGAGAGCAGGAAGTGATTGGATGACACGCTGGGTCTTACTTTGTTGACCGCTGGGCTGCCATCAAGGAGCGCTGGCCGCTGAAAAATATGTGCCAGCTGCTTAAATATGCATGTGATGGGGCGTGTGTTGTCTTGTTTCCTTGTAATTCACTTTGCTCTTCATCAAGAGTGCTGAAGTGTGTGTTTTTGGACGCAGTTTATCTAATAAAGAAATGATGCAGTCAAAAAACGATGCTGGTTCATAAGGTTTGCATAAATGTGGTAATATGCGATGATAGCATGAACCTCTTATTTCCAAACAAGGAATTGAAATCTGTAAATCATTGTCTTTTAGACTGAATTGATTAAAAAAGGAACAATACACATCCTTGAACATATGACATATTAATATCATCTCTGGTCCTTCAGCGGATTGACGTTAAAGTTCCGACAAATACATTTAAAACTATTACTCTGCCATTATGATGCGTGCTGGGCCAAATAGACTCTCATCCAAATCACTACTTTTTAAAATTATGATTCTGAATGTTGTCTGTCTATCTGTGTTGGCCCTGTGATGAGGTGGCGACTTGTCCAGGGTGTACCCCGCCTTCCGCCCAATTGTAGCTGAGATAGGCTCCAGCGACCACAAAAGGGACAAGCGGTACAAAATGGATTCTGAATCCTTTTTTTTTTTTTTAGGCCATCTCTTTGTTGCATCTTCAAGTTTAACTGCACTTTTTGGGGAATTTTGCCTATCATTCACAATCATTATGAGAGACAAGAAAACAAAATGTTTCCTGTTGATTTTGGGTAAGCACTCCATTTATGTCGAAATAGCTTGGCTCCAAGTTCAATATTTATAGTGACAACTGCTTTAATCCCCCTCTCCCGTCTTCTGTCTGCTCCAATGTCTCACTCTTCCTTCTTGCTGGCTTCTATAAGCAGCAGTATATTTAGCTTCAAAAGTATGAGGTTGTGAATCGTCATTTGTCCAAAAATTGTTGTCTTTGTTGTTTGTTACCAAGTCTGCCATGACTGAAGTTAAAGTTAAAGTACCAATGATTGTCACACACACACTAGGTGTGGTGAAATTACCCTCTGCATTTGACTCATCCCCTTGTTCCACCCCCTGGGAGGTGAGGGGAGCAGTGAGCAGCAGCGGTGGCCGCGCTCGGGAATCATTTTGGTGATTCAACCCTTGATGCTGAGTGCCAAGCAGGGAGGTAATGGCTCCCATTTTTATAGTCTTTGGTATGACTCGGCCGGGGTTTAAACTCACGACCTACCGATCTCAGGGCGGACACTCGAACCACAAGGCCACTGAGCAGGTTAGAAAACACACTCGTGTTTGATTCCGGAAGTAGGAACGAGAGTTGTCGCCAGAAGTCAGTAGTGCGTTGCTATGGAAACTGAAGTCAATGCGCGGGAGAAAATCGGTCCCGGAAGTAATAAAAATGATCAAAAGACAGTAAATATTGAACATCTTACATATTTTTATGAACTTGTCTGTTACTACATTATATATATGGGCGGTGTGGCTCGGTTCATCGTTTCCAGGTTCAAGCCCCACTATAGCTAGTCACTGCCGTTGTGTCCTTGGGCAAGACACTTTACCCACCTGCTTCCAGTGCTACCCACACTGGTTTGAATCTAACTTAGATCATGGGTTCCACTATGTAATGT
>NC_084742.1:14607703-14622703 GCF_033978785.1 Entelurus aequoreus | reverse complement strand
ATATATATATATATATATATATATATATATATATATATATATATATATATATATATATATATATATATATATATATATATATACATATATATATATATATATATATGTATATTTTAATGCTAGACATAGGGAGACCTGAAAATAATATGTTACAGTAATCGAGAGGAGACGTAATGAACGCATGAATAATGATCTCAGCGTCGCTAGTGGACAAAATGGAACGAATTTTAGCGATATTACGGAGATGAAAGAAGGCCGTTTTAGTAACACTCTTAATGTGTGACTCAAACGGGAGTGTTGGGTCGAAGATAATACCCAGATTCTTTACTGAGTCGCGTTGTGTAATTGTTTGGTTGTCAAATGTTAAGGTGGTATTATTAAATAAATGTCGGTGTCTAACAGGACCGATAATCAGCATTTCCGTTTTCAAGCGTTGAGTTGCAAAAAGTTAGCGGACATCCATTGTTTAATTTCATTAAGACACGCCTCCAGCTGACTACAATCTGGCGTGTTGGTCAGCTTTAGGGGCATGTAGAGTTGGGTGTCATCAGCATAACAGTGAGAGCTAACACCGTATTTGCCTATGATGTCGCCTATCTGCAATGAACAATAGGACATCATAAGAGACGTTCAATAGGCACAAGAGCAGCAATATGATCTGTCATCATCATCCTAACAACCAGCACACAGATCAATAATCTGCAGCAGCTGCACGGCGGCGACCTGCACCCGCCTGCACGTGGTCGATGGCCAGGAATAATACCACTTCATTCTGCTAATGTCTAACAAATGTCGTCATGACAACATCCACCGCAGAAAACTGATGAATTATGAAGACTTGTGTCGTTAATGGCGGCCTTTTGTAGGACATTGATTGTTGAAGTGGGACAATGCTGGCATGAAGGCTGCAGACATTGATCCTCTGCTGTCAGGTGAAAGTGACGCAATCAAGTGCTTCACATTTACATGTTGAAATGATGAGCTGCTTTCTATTGGCTGTAAGCTGTAGTGGGTGTGGTCACACGTTGCCAATGGACTCTTTGACTTCATTTAGTATGTGCAATTCACAACACACCCACTTATTTTAGACATTTTCTACCGATGTGGCTTATTTTGTACTTTAGATTCTATGTTCCATTTTCGTCTTACATTTTCTTGTTACATGACTTATTTTAGACATTTTCTACTGACATAGCTTATTTTATAAATGTTTTAATCAAATGACTTATTTTACACATTTTCTAGTGCCATGACTATTTTATACATTTTCTAGTCAAACTACTTGTTTTATCAATTTTCTACTGAGGTGACTTCCATCCATCCATTTTTTACCGCTTATCGGGCGGTACAGCTCGGTTGGTAGAGCGGCCGTGCCAGCAACTTAAGTGTTTCAGGTTCGATCCCCGCTTCTGCCATCCTAGTCGTTGTGTCCTTGGGCAAGACACTTTACCCACCTGCTCCCAGTGCCAACCACACTGGTTTAAATGTAACTTAGATGTTGGGTTTCACTATGTAAAGCGCTTTGAGTCACTAGAGAAAAGCGCTATGTAAATATAATTCACTTCACTTCATCTTATTCGGGGTCACGGGAGGGTGCTGGAGCCTATCTCAGATGCATTCTTATTGTATTACATTTCTAGTCACATGACTAATTGTATACAATTTCTACTGATGTTACTTATTTTGTCAATTTTTTTTATTCACATGAGTTATTGTATACATTTTCTACTGTCATACTTATTTTAAAAATTTTAAGTCACATGACCTTTGTTCTACATGTTCTAGTCATATGACTTAATTTATAAATGTTCTACTGATGTGACTTATTTTATTTATTTTTTAGTCACATGACTTAATACATGTTGTAGTGGTATGGCTTATTTCATACATGTTCTAGTCACATGATATTGTATACGTTTTCTCGTCACATGTCTAATTTATACATGTTCGAGTTTAGTGGCTTATTTTATACACTTTCTCGTGAGATTTTGAATGATTGGAACTCAGACTGTAGGTCAATTTATGTTCTACACACAACATTGTAATTTGTACTTTTTAGGTATTTTTAGTTAGTTAATACAAAAAATAGCAGTAAAAAGTGTTAAACAAGACATTGTGATTTATACATTTTAGATAGTAAATGAAAGCTTACTGAAAGTGATTTATAATTTTTTTATTTAAAAAATCTACACAAATTAGTTGCAATGACTTCGACATTTTAGATTGTGTAAAAAAAAAAAGTTATTGTACTGATTTAGACATTCTGAAGTCGTAGTAGTAATGCACACAAAACTGATGATAGTGACTTACTTTAAACATGTAAGATCTAAAAGACAAGAACCTGCATCTACAGAGCAGATTAGAAAAATAGAAAGATACAGCACACAAAAGTAATGTAATTGTAAAAAAAAAAGGCAAATACCTCGAGGCTTTGGATGTTGTGGGACTGTTGTGGCTGACATGTCTTTTCAACATACCGTGGAAGTCTGGGGCGGGTCCTCTGGATTGGCAGACCTGGGGGGACCGGAGGGTGTGTTCCAATTACAGAAGGATAAAACTTATCAGCCTCCCGGGGAAATTCTATTCCAGGGTGCTGGAGAAGAGAGTCAGGCCGTTAGTCGAGATTCGGATTCAGGAGGAACAATGGTTTTCGTCCTGGTCGTGGAACACAGGACCAGATTCAAATCTTCGCTAGGGTATTGGAGGGGGCATAAGAGTTTGTTCAACCAGTCCAGTTCTGTGGAGGGTGCTCCAGGATCCAGGGTCCTTTGTTACGGGCCATTCAGTCCCTGTACAAGCGGAGCAGGAGTCTGGTTCGCTTTGCCGGTAGTAAGTCAGACATGTTCCCAGTGGATGATGGACTCCACCAGGGCTGCCCTTTGTCACCGGTCCTGTTCATTATTTTTATGGAGAGAATTTCTAGGTGCAGTCATGGTGTTGGGGGTTTTCAGTTTGGTGGCCAAAGGATCTTATCTGCTTTTTGCAGATGATGCGGTCATCAGGCTGGGACCTTCAGCGTTCACTGGGGTGGTTTGCAGCCGAGTGTGAAACTGCTGCAATGAGGATCAGCACCTCCAAATCTGAGGCCATGGTTCTCAGTCGGAAAAGGCTGGACTGCACCAAGTGAAGTTCTGCCTCAAGTGGAGGAGATCAAGTATGGGGTCTTGTTCACGAGTGAGAGAAGAATGGAACGAGAGATTGACAGACGGATCGGTGTAGCGTAGGCAGGGAGCTGAGCCAGAAGGCGAAGATCTTCATTTAGCAATCAGTCTACGTTCTTACCCTCACCTATGGTCACAAGCTTTGGGTAATGACCAAAAGGACAAGGTTGCGAATACAACGTTTCCGCCGCAGGATGTCTAGGTTCACCCTCGGACATAAGGAGAGGAGCTCGGTCATCCGGGAGAGGCTCAGAGTTGAGAGGAGCCAGCTGAGATGGCTCTGGCATCTACTGCGGATGCCTCCTGGACACCGACCTGGTAAGGTGTTTCGGGCATGTCCAGCCGGAAGGAGGCCTCAGGGCAGACCTAGAACACGCTGGAGGGAAAGTCTGAGCATCTTTGCTTAGACTGCTGTCGTGCAACCCGGATTCAGATAAGCGACGAAAAATGGATGGATGGAAGATAGAAAATTGATTGTCACTATAGAGAATTGGGTCTATTCCAGATCAAGTAAAAAGGTAGCATCCCATTAAGTAGTAATGGCAATAGTTATATCAGTAAAGTACATTCATACTGTATGTTGCAGGACGTATGATATTAAATATGCATCCTATACTGATGAGAAGGTTTTAGTTTGCACATCAAGAGTCACAAACAGAACATTTATTTTGCTTTAGAATACAAATATGAACGCTTACTGCAATATGTCATTTGTCCTTGTTCCAGTTTGGCCGCCAGCACGGCCCGGTGGTGTGGAGATTGTCAGCTTTGGTCTCCTTCACTCTGTGTGCCCGCTAGACTGCACTCTGACCCGACCATAACCACCCAAGTGGTTATGGAGCATCAGACCGCCCGAACACACATGCTAGCTCATATATGACCGTTCTAACGCAACGTATAAAATATACAGTAGTAGAAAATAAATAAATATACCATGTCATCTAATCTGCAATTATCCAATTAGACGCAGCCCTGCTGTCATCTTACTTAATTGCTCGATTAAACTGACTTTAATTGAATTTCCCACTTTGACTTTGGGGACTCTTTAATGTCACCGACTGGGAGAGAAAAAAAACAAAAACGTCCTGGGATAATGAGACTTTTCCGGCGTGCCTCCCCCTCCTCCTGACCCCTTAGCTCCCAACAACTCATTCCATTGCACTTTAGTCATTTCATGTTTGAGAGATTTTACTGCATGACCACAAAACTTGACCACCAACCCCCAAAATGGAGACGCTCTGGTGGAGAAGGAGGACAAGCAAAGGAGGGGAAATATTTTTAAGAAAATAAAAGCCTGAGAATCTGCCTTGGAAAAAAATTAAGTCTTTTATTGTGTTTGTACTATTGAGGCATTAAATCGGGAGATGCGGTCAAAAAATATGACAGGACGGAATTATTCCTGCTCCTTTGTTTACACCACAGTACACATGCAAAGTACACTGCATATTTGACAATGTACCCTGCACTAAACCGTACACTACGTACAGTCGACTATGCACAGTTAATGTACAGTTCACTATGTACAGTATACTTAATACACTGTGTGCAGTACACTAAACAGTATACAATGTACAGTATGAGTGCACTTCTCACCCAGCAAGGATGTATGCAGTATAAAGTGTCAAATGGCCAAATGGTGGCGCTGTTCTTAAAGGTTAAAACCCCCCCATTTGGTAAAATGTATTTGCGCTAACATTTTACAGGGCGAACATTAGCTGAATCAGTATATGCCTGACAAGCACGTGTATAAAATGTAAGGAAGATTGGTTGAGAAACATGGCCGCCATGAAGCGAAACATGTTTGTAGGCAAACAGGCGCGTGTTAGCAGCTAATTAGCAAAGTCGTTGACAAGTTACTGTCCAAGGAGGTGATGTCATCCGTCAATCAGGCGAGGTAGTCAACGAGCAGCGGTGCATGATGGTCTACTCGTGTTCGAACATCTCCGCACGTCAACGTCAGCAACAACTGAGGTCTCATTTATTAGTTGTGTCTGGACAACACATCAGGAGACGTAACCATGCATGAAGACATGCTGCACGCCGCAACTAAACAACCTGTCAGGAACACATGGTCAATGTTGCTAAACCATGCAACAAAACAAGAACCTTCACTTCCCTCCTTTTTCATCCTAACACTTTTAACGGACAAAAGTGAGTACAACTTTTAGGAATGCTCTTTGTAGTGGAGCATTCCAGGAAATAGCAGGCCGCATGCAATTAAAGGCCTACTGAAATGAAATTTTCTTATTCAAACGGGGATAGCAGGTCCATTCTATGTGTCATACGTGATCATTTTGCGATATTGCCATATTTTTGCTGAAAGGATTTAGTAGAGAACATCGACGATAAAGTTCGCAACTTTTGGTCGCTGATAAAAAAAACCTTGCCTGTACCGGAAGTAGCGTGACGTCACAGGTTGTGGAGCGCCTCACATCTGCACATTGTTTACAATCATGACCACCAGCAGCGATAGCGATTCGGACCGAGAAAGCGACGATTACCCCATTAATTTGAGCGAGAATGAAAGATTTGTGGATGAGGAAAGTGAGAGTGAAGGATTAGAGGGCAGTGGAAGCGTTTCAGATAGGGAAGATGCTGTAAGAGGCGGGTGGTACCTGATATTCAGCTGGGAATGACTAAAACAGTAAATAAACACAAGACATATACAGTATATACTCTATTAGCCACAACACAACCAGGCTTATATTTAATACGCCACAAATTAATCCGCATAACAAACACCTCCCCCCTCCCGTCCATATAACCCACCAATACAACTCAAACACCCGCACAACACACTCAATCCCACAGCCCAAAGTACCGTTCACCTCCGTAAAGTTCATACAGCACATATATTTCCCCAAAGTTACATACGTGACATGCACATAGGGGCACGCACGTACGGGCAAGCGATCAAATGTTTGGAAGCCGCAGCTGCGTGCTCACGGTAGCGCGTCTGCTATCCAACTCAAAGTCCTCCTGGTTGTGTTGCTGTAGCCAGCCGCTAATACACCGATCCCACCTACAGCTTTCTTCTTTGCTGTCTTCATTGTTCATTAAACAAATTGCAAAAGATTCACCAACACAGATGTCCAGAATACTGTGGAATTTTGCGATGAAAACAGACGACTTAAAGGCCTACTGAAACCCACTACTACCGACCACGCAGTCTGATAGTTTATATATCAATGATGAAATCTTAACATTGAAACACATGCCAATACGGCCGGGTTAACTTATAAAGTGCAATTTTAAAATTCCCGCCACACTTCCGGTTGAAAATCTCCTTTGGATATGATTTATGCGCGTGACGTCATAAAATGCACGGAAGTGTTTGGGCCCTATTGGACACAATACACAAAGCTCTGTTTTCTTCGACAAAATTCCACAGTATTCTGGACATCTGTGTTGGTGAATTTTTTGCAATTTGTTTAATGAACAATGGAGGCTGCAAAGAAGAATGTTGTAGGTGGGATCGATCGGTGTCTTAGCGGCTAAGTACAATACTTACAGCAACACAACAAGGACTACTTACCCTGATAGAAGACGCCTAGCTGATGCTTCCCGCCAAACCCACGGATGAAGTCCTTCGTCGCGCCGTTGATCGCTGGAACGCAGGTGAGCACGGCTGTTGATGGGAAGATGAGGGCTGGCTGGCGTAGGTGGAGCGCTAATGTTTTATCATAGTTCTGTGAGGTCCGGCTGCTAAGTTGCTAAATTAGCCTTAGCGTCGTTAGCAACAGCATTGTTAAGCCTTACCAGGCTGAGAATTTTTAACCGTGTAGTTACATGTACATGGTTTAATAGTATTTTTGCTCTTCTGTCTATCCTTCCAGTCAGGGGTTTATTTATTTTGTTTCTATCTTCATTTGAGAACGATGCTAGCACGTTAGCTCAGTAGCTAAGTGTGTCACCGATGTATTGTCTTGGAGATAAAAGTCACTTTAAATTTGGGGCGGCATGGCGTAGTGGGTTGAGCGGCCTTGCCAGAAACCTGAGGGTTGCAGGTTCGCTCCCCGCCTCTTACCATCCAAAAAAATCGCTGCCGTTGTGTCCTTGGGCAGGACACTTCACCCTTGCCCCCGGTGCCGCTCACACCGGAGAATGAATGATGAATGAATGAGTTGTAAAAATGAATGATGGGTTCTCACTTCTCTGTGAAGCGCTTTGAGTGTCTAGAAAAGCGCTATATAAATCTAATCCATTATTATTATTATTATTATTAAATGTCCATTTCGCGTGCTCGACTCTCATTTTCAAGAGGATATAGTATCCGAGGTGGTTTAAAATACAAATCCGTGATACACAATAGAAAAAGGAGAGAGTACATAGTTCTGTGAGTTCCGGTTGCTAAGTTGCTAAATTAGCCTTAGTGTCGTTAGCAACAGCATTGTTAAGCCTTACCAGGCTGAGAATTTTTAACCGTGTAGTTACATGTACATGGTTTGATAGTATTTTTGCTCTTCTGTCTATCCTTCCAGTCAGGGGTTTATTTATTTTGTTTCTATCTTCATTTGAGAACGATGCTAGCACGTTAGCTCCGTAGCTAAGTGTGTCACCGATGTATTGTCTTGGAGATAAAAGTCACTGTGAATGTCCATTTCGCGTGCTCGACTCTCATTTTCAAGAGGATATAGTATCTGAGGTGGTTTAAAATACAAATCTGTGATCTACAATAGAAAAAGGAGAGTGTGGAATCCAATGAGCCAGCTTGTACCTAAGTTACGGTCAGAGTGAAAAAAGATACGTCCATCACTGCCTCTCAAGTCCTTCACTGTAACGTTCCTCATCTACGAATCTTTCATCCTCGCTCAAATTAATGGGGTAATCGTCACTTTCTCGGTCCGAATCTCTCCCGCTCCATTGTAAACAATGGGGAATTGTGAGGAATACTAGCTCCTGTGACGTCACGCTACTTCCGGTACAGGCAAGGCTTTTTTTTATCAGCGAGCAAAAGTTGCGAACTTTATCGTCGATTTTCTCTACTAAATCCTTTCAGCAAAAATATGGCAAAATCGCGAAATGATCAAGTATGACACAGAATGGATCTGCTATTCCCGTTTAAATAAAAAAAAAATCATTTCAGTAGGCCTTTAATAGCCGGCCACAATGCTGTCCCAATATGTCCGCACAATCCGTGACGTCACACGCAAACGTCATCATACCGAGATGTTTTCAGCAGAATATTTTGCGGGAAATTTAAAATTGCAAAACTAATCTAACCCGGCCGTATTGGCATGTGTTGCAATGTTAAGATTTCATCATTGATATATAAACTATCAGACTGCGTGGTCGGTAGTAGTGGGTTTCAGTAGGCCTTTAAATGGGAATTAAATGTGCAAATGTATGAAACAGAGTGCGGAAAGAACACACAAAAAAGGCACAGGGAAACTGTGCATCTCAAAAGGCTAGCTGGATTTGCAAGCCCACAAACAAAACACAAACCAAGATGAAAAATATCAAAGTCCAACATACCAAGAAACACTTAACAATTGCAATGATCCCACAACTAGCAAGGAACAGAGACTGGTTGAAATATCAATCAATCAATCAGTCAGAGTTTATTCATATAGCCCTTAATCACAAGTGTCTCAAAGGGCTGCACAAGCCAAAACAACACCCTCGACTCAGATCCCACATCGGCAAGAAAAAACTAAACCCAATGGGCACAATGAGAAACCTCGGAGGGAACCACAGATGTGGGGAACCCATCCCCCCTGGGTGACCGGTGCAATGGATGTTGAGTGGATCTGGTTAGTCTAAAATAGCCCTCTAACAGCAGGTGAGATAATCCAGACAAACAAGTCACAAGTGAAGAGAGAAGCGCTCAGAAGCAGCGTAAAACTAGTGCAAGCAGAACAGAGTACAGACAAAACAGGAAGTGGAACCAAAATAAGAGCGCAAAACAGGACGTGAACCCCAAAAAACACTAAAAAGACACCCTTAACGAAACAAAGAACGACCTGATGAAACAGGTAACAACACCATCGTGTCAGCAAGCATTGTTAGTAGGGGCGTCCCTATACAACTTTTTCACTTCTGATACGATAACCATATTGGAGCCTTAACTATTGGCCGATACAGATATTGATCCAAGACCAACCTTGTGTGCTTATTGGAGGACATTTCGATGTTAACTGGCTGTCCATCTCTGCACAAGTAAACACGCTGCTCGACTGCTTGTATCGCACATTATATCACAGATTTTACATGCAAGCGGATTTATCTGATAATTGTTTTTTTTGCTGATATCAAACCGATATCAATATCAGATCGAACTCCCCGTAATTGTTATGATAGTTTGTCTTTTCAAGTGACCAGATGAGTCAGTGTACAGCTTGTAAAGCAGTATACATGTACTCGATGTTATAGAATGAATGACGGGTAAATTATATCGTTTCATACACACAATGTTTGACCGAGAACCAGCGAAATGTTTTAAGCAGAAACCGAATTGTACAAAAAGTTCGAATAAAAAACGACCCTATCGTCCAATGATGAAAATGAAGGAACTTAAGCGAGAAGTCCGACCTCTGATCGATGAATAAAAATATCAAAGCAGGTTAGCATGTCATGTGTTCAGAGGACAGATGCAGCAGATGGGATGTAAATGTGAGCGACTTCTTTGAACTGTTTTCCTATGAAGGTTTTCTTCATTTCAAACGAGCGGCGATGTAAAGCGCTGCGAACATGCGATGCACCCTGGCAGCAGAGAGCAACGTTAGCGAGAGCGGCGTTCATCAGCATGGAGATGAGAGGTAAATGTATTCAACCTGATCTGTATTCATGTCCTCATTTGCATATTTCCCAATGATCTCACACACGCACACACACACACACACAGAGCGCTGTTTGTTTTTTTAGGCATTGGAGTGATGGCGATGTCAGTCTCATTGAAAAGTGACCAAGTCGCTTCTTGTTTAAATTGGCAACATTTGAAGGTCCCTGACTGAGCAGGTACGTAAAAAATGTCTGAGGATTATTGAATGGAATATGTCACAAAGTCAACCCAGCGACCCGAGGCAAGTCAAAACAGCATCACATTTTTATTTTTTTAAATAGCCAGCATGAAAGTTCTTTAGAAAGAACTTTGACACGTCATTGTATGTTTTTTATTTATTTTTAAAACGGCTTGATACCTCAAAAAGACAGTATCAGCTTGAGTTAATTAGATGGATAGATACATTTAGTCTGGTCATTGTCATCCCTCACTTAAAGTGTGAATGAAGGATGCTTGAAGAATGCATCGACCTGCTTAAGTCCGAAAGAGAAAGAGATGATACAGTATTATCTCCTCACATATGCTACCTGGTGGTTGTTTGTGCACACTGCAGTTAGTCCCACTTCCCTAAAGTTACAGGCAAAAACACCACCTTACCAACTGTACTAAATAACAACAACCGCAAGATTGAACCTTAAATATTAACACTGAATTAGTAATCCTACTCTTGTATAGTCAAAACTTATATGTAACCTACTTACAGTTTAACAATATAAACCGTGTCAAATGATATAATCAAAATTGGTTACAGAAACAAATACTAATCAAATATACTGCAAAAGAAGAGACTCATAAAAACCAATGAAAAATAAATTTACATACAATTACTCAGTCCTAAAATAAAATAAAAAGCTAATTAAATGAGTTTAAATTAAGGTCCTTATGAAAATACAGCTTTACCACATTATTTTTTGCGCTTAAACTACTCTATAACTTTAGTTTCAGAATAACTTTAGTTCCAGAATGTTTCCGTTTGTTTGAGGTTGTCATCACTGCCACAAGCGATGGAAAAATACAGACCACAGCAGAGAAACAGATACTTTTTGGAAGCTCTCTAGGGGGCGCTCACAGCCTAACCGTGGCAGAGAAGTGTATACAGGGAGTATGGCCAACTCGCTTTCAAAGTTGGAAGCAAACATGGCGCCCTGTAGTCACGTGAGGGGCTTTTGACCAATCATTTAAGAGATCCTCTGGCCATGCTCTTTCTGATTGGTCAAAAGCCCTTCACGTGACTACAGGGCGCCATGTTTGCTACCAACTTTGAAACCACGTTGGCCATTCTCTCGCTACACACAGTTCTAAACAATGGTTAAGAAGCTCTGTCGGAGAAGTCAACCCTGCATGCCGCGTCAAGTCAGAAGAGATCACAGTTTTTATATAATAGCCAGCATGAAAGTTCTTCAGAAAGAACTTCTTTGTGCGGCTGTTCTTTAAGCGGCTTGATGTCTCAGACTTACAGTAGCAGCTTGAGTATATCAGATAGAGAAATGTATTTGTTTATTTATTCATTGATGTACCTACTGAATAATAAAGGGCCCAAGATTGAACCTTGGGGTACACCAAGGTTATTGCCAGATGTACAGTAGGAGATTCAACATTTTGTACACAAACACTTTCTCAACATCAAATACTGTACCGTATTTGTCGGACTATAAGTCACAGTTTTTTTCATAGTTTGGCCGGGGGTGCAACTTATACTCAGGAGCGACTTATGTGTGAAATTATTAACACATTACCGTAAAATATCAAATAATAATATTTAGCTCATTCACGTAAGAGACTAGACGTATAAGATTTCATGGGATTTAGCGATCAGGAGTGACAGATTGTTTGGTAAACGTATAGCATGTTCTATATGTTATAGTTAGTTGAATGACTCTTACCGTAATATGTTACGTTAACATACCAGGCACGTTCTCAGTTGGTTATTTATGAGTCATATAACGTACACTTATTCAGCCTGTTGTTCACTATTCTTTATTTATGTTAAATTGCCTTTTAAATGTCTATTCTTGGTGTTGGGTTTTATCGAATACATTTCCCCCAAAAAATGCAACTTATACTCCAGTGTGACTTATATATGTTTTTTTCCTTCTTTATTATGCATTTTCGGCCGGTGCGACTTATACTCCGGAGCGACTTATACTCCAAAAAATACGGTATATCCCAGCCCAATTAAATAATTTTCTCGATAAAATCAAATTGAACAGTTTAGTTAAACAATTCCAACTTCACCAGCATCATCAGATTCAACATTTACTAAGACCTACCATGTCTAATGTTTTTGACCTTCTGTCCACAATGTTTGCCTTGACTCTCATTTATTTTTGATAAGTTTCCGCCCCACAGTAAAGTCATATCCGTACTGAAAAACAAATACCAAATGTTAATGTTTTAAAAGGGACATATACTGACTGAGCAGTACATTGAAAAACATTTATTGGATGGAATATCTTGAACAACTCAACCCTGTGACCCCAAGTCTGAACAGAATCATTTTTTTTTAAACGGCCAGTATTAAAGTTCTTCAGAAAGAAACTTTGACACGCCATTGTGGGGCGGCCATGAAATATTTGCACTTTCTAAAGCCGCCCGAAATTCAATTATGAAGGCAGGAAAGGCTTTGACTTATTTGTCCTTGAAAGTGTTTATTCGCTCCATTTCCCACAATGCAGTGGTGCGGCGAGGCGCTGAATGGGTGCGTCATCGCCGAGCTGCATGGATTGTTCGCCCTGATCTTCTCTCCTCATGAAAGTCTCCACGTAAGACTTTGCTTTGTGTTCCGCGTGCGTTTCAGTCGATGCACTTTAAGCCAAATGTCAACTTGGGTTAGCAGGAAAGCGTTAAAAACCCATTGATTCCTGATGTAAGGAACTTGGTGACATTAGACTCTTTATCGTTGTGCAGAAGTCTCACAAAGGGCATTCCGATTCTTTTACCTTAACTGGCAAACTTTTCAGATGTTCTGCTTTTAAGCTGATCTTATCAGGTGTCTGACAAATCGATCACACAGCAGTTCTCACTAGTCTGCTGGGCTTGGTCAGCCTTTTAGGAGCGGCCATGGGGCGTCACAGTTTTAGACATCTTGTCAAGGGACAATACTATAGCACACGGGTACACAACCACCGCGCCGCCGCCAGTCAAGCAAGTATAAAGTAGAATTTTCCTGATACAACTTTTTCACTTCTGATATGATACCGATATTGGAGCCTTGAGTGTAGACTGATACCGATATTGATTCAATATACCAGCAGGAATCATATAGATTTGTAATATGTTAACACATGGAATGTTAGAAAAGGTTTGATCAATGTTAAATTAGTCAAAACAAAGATTAATGTAAAGTGGAGTGGTAATTTGTATTTGGCAACATTTAGTGGCCACAATATTTCATTAAATTAAGCCCCTGATGCAGTCAGTTGAATGATGCGGACACCTTTGTTACTGGATACTTTCTAATATGCTTCTGCCTTGGATACTCTTAAGTAATATACAGCTATATCTATTTGAAACTTCTTTATGTTGACAAATGTGCTGTTTTAGACTGCAATATTACATACAGTATGTCTAGCTTGTGTGCTGTCTTGCTTAGCTGTTGTGTAGCTGCCAAGCTCCTGGTAGCATATAGCCTACCATGTTTAGCTTTTGTAAATGACTTGAGTAAAATAGAAGGAAAGACCAAACGTGTGTGCTTATTGGAGGACATTTAGATGATAACTGGCTGTCCAACTTTGCACAAGTAAACACTCGGCAGGACTGCTTGTATCGTAGATGTTATATGCAAGCCAGGATCGTCTGATACTTTGTTTTTTATACAGTACATTGGTTCCTTGTTTTTTTGTACGTCACACATTTTGTAAGATTTTTTTCATTAAAATGGTTTTATCGTTATTCATAATAGGGCCAAACACTGCGCCTAAAAAAACTAGTCTTTTAGCCCGTAAATCATTCTGCGTAATCTAGTGCTCAAACAAAGAATTCCACCTGTTGGTGACTCGGTCTGTACTTTTTAATTGAATAGAGCTGCAAAATGAGCCAGGGCATCTTTGGTCCCATGGTGGTTCATCTGGTCTGTGTATCCCTGACGCCAGAATACACAGACAGAGAGCGAATCCACATGTAAGACACCAAGTACAAAAATAAAGACCGGGAAACGGGTTGAAGGTGAAAGAAGACGCATCCAACATACAAAAGGTTTGACTTGGAATGGTAAAGTAATAAAACCTGTGGCTCTGCTTAAGAACATTCATGATTAGAAATTAACTGCATTCAACACAAAACAGAAAACTTTTGTATGAAATAAAGGCAAGGAACCGGAGCGAATGCAAACGACACAGAAAGCGAACCTTAACAGCATTTTTGAGAAGGTTTCGGAACCGTAAAACCTTGATACATATACATATAGGTATATATGTATATAAATCAATCAAAGTTTACTATTATAGTCCTTAATCACAAATGTCTCAAAGGGTTGCACAAGCCACAACAACATCCTTGGCTCAGATCCCACATATCATCCATCCATTTTTTACCGCTTGTCCCGTTCGGCGTCACGGGGGGGGGTTACCTATTCATCAGGGTGTATATATATATATATATATATATATATATATATATATATATATATATATATGCTGCTCATGGTGTGTTTGATGGAGAAGCAGCTGGAAGGAGACATTGTAGAAGGCCACTGTGTCGGTGAGAATGTGAAACAGAGAGACATTACTACAGCATGTACTACAAAAGATGCACATTTTACAGTCACCTATGGCATTATAACAGGGCTAATGTTAGCATATGCGCAACTACAACAAAAAAACAGCTACAACTTATCGCAACATGTTTTCTTTAGTTGGAAGTGGAATTGTTGTTGGCTGAAATGTGAACATTTTTACTGACGGGTGATGATATAAATGTTCTTTGTCATAGTAAGTAAACATTGAAGATTTATGACGTCTTTTCACTTTTCACAGTGTGTAGTTTAGGTGCAGTCATGTGACTTCCAGGCTCCATTTGACTGGTGTAATGAGTCAAAGGTCCTTTGTGCTTCAAAGGATT